>NC_133344.1:3944465-4044465 GCF_030506205.2 Paramisgurnus dabryanus
GCAACAGAGTAAACAAAGCCTTATATCTCCGCATCAGAACATCGTAGAGACATGGGGGTTGGACCGTTTGACTCGTGACTCAGAGTGTAATCATTATGGGATGCCAATTTTTTCCCTAGCAATCAAATACAGTACCCTAGCAACAGAGTAAACAAAGCCTTATATCTCCGCATCAGAACATCGTAAAGACATGGGGGTTGGACCGTTTGACTCGTGACTCAGCATGTAATCATTATGGGATGCCAATTTTTTCCCTAGCAACCAAATACAGTACCCTAGCAACAGAGTAAACAAAGCCTTATATCTCCGCATCAGAACATCGTAGAGACACGGGGGTTGGACCGTTTGACTCGTGACTCTGAGTGTAATCATTATGGGATGCCAATTTTTTCCCTAGCAACCAAATACAGTACCCTAGCAACAGAGTAAACAAAGCCTTATATCTCCGCATCAGAACATCGTAGAGACACGGGGGTTGGACCGTTTGACTCGAGACTCAGAGTGTAATCATTATGGGATGCCAATTTTTTCCCTAGCAACCAAATACAGTACCCTAGCAACAGAGTAAACAAAGCCTTATATCTCCGCATCAGAACATCGTAGAGACACGGGGGTTGGACCGTTTGACTCGTGACTCAGCAGGTAATCACTATGGGATGCCAATTTTTTCCCTGGCAACCAAATACAGTACCCTAGCAACAGAATAAACAAAGCCTTATATCTCCGCATCAGAACATCGTAGAGACACGGGGGTTGGACCGTTTGACTCGTGACTCGGAGGGTAATCACTATGGGATGTCAAAATTTTCCCTAGCAACCAAATACAGTACCCTAGCAACCGAATAAACAAAGCCTTATATCTCTGCATCAGAACATTGTTGAGACACGGGGGTTGGACCGTATGACTCGTGACTCAGAGTGTAATCATTATGGGATGCCAATTTTTTCCCTAGCAACCAAATACATTACCCTAGCAACAGAGTAAACAAAGCCTTTTATCTCCACATCAGAACATCGCAGAGACACGGGGGTTGGACCGTTTGACTCGTATCTCGGAGTGTAATCACTAGTGGATGCCAATTTTTTCCCTAGCAACCAAATACAGTACCCTAGCAACAGAGTAAACAAAGCCTTATATCTCTGCATCAGAACATCGTAGAGACACGGGGGTTGGACCGTTTTACTTTTGTCTTGGAGTACAATCATAAATTGTCCCCTGAAATTTGCCACGGCAAGCACCACTCACATTTTCTTCAGGAAATGTACCTATCTAGTTATTATTATTATTATTCTTTTTCTGGACACTTTTTCGGCGCGTAACTTGTCCCGCACGCTTTGTCGTAGACCCATAAATTAGGGCTCAAATCGACCGGCTTATTGAGGAGAGGTGTGCTATGACTTTTATAAGCGATCGGGTGCAGGATTTCCGAAAGGGGGGCGAAAAACCACCCAAAAAATCCCATTGACTTAACATTGCGCCCAACTTTGACGAGTCATAGCTCCGCTCGAGGATTTTGTAGAAACATGTGGGTTACAACATTTGAAGAGGGTGGTAGGCTCTGTAAGAACATGGATCACAATGGGGTGTAAGTTGTACCCCTGGGGTGTAAGAGGTGCCCAAAAGTGCCCCAATGAAAAGTCAATGGGGCAAAATCCCATAGACTTACCATTGCAAAAATTTTGACGGGTCATAGGTCCGAACCAGGATTTCATAGAAACATGTGGGTTACTAAATTTGAAGAGGGTGCTAGACTCTGTCAGGACGTTCCCCACAATGGGGTGTAAGGTTACCATAGCAACCATTTTGGGCACCCTAGCAACCTATACCATAGACTGCCATTATAAAATGCCCGGATGGATATCTTTGCACCACAGTGTCATAGAGACATGGGGGTGGGCTCATTTTACTCAGGCATCCAATCAGTCTCTCAGGATCCTTACAGACTTACTAAGCCACGCCCCTAGCAACCACTTTTGAGCACCCTAGCAACATAAAATACAAACAGTTATATCTCGGCATCAGAACATCGTAGAGACACGGGGGTTGGACTGTTTTACTTGTGACTAGGGGTGTAACAATTGGGCACATCATTGGCCACTCCCAAGCCACGCCCCTAGCAACCAAATTTGAGCACCCTAGCAACCGAATAAACAAAGCCTTATATCTCCGCATCAGAACATCGTAGAGACACGGGGTTTGGACCGTTTTACTTGTGACTCGGAGTGTAATCACTGGGCACATCATTGGCCACTCCCAAGCCACGCCCCTAGCAACCAAATACAGTACCCTAGCAACAGAGTAAACAAAGCCTTATATCTCCGCATCAGAACATCGTAGAGACACGGGGGTTGGACCGTTTTACTTGTGACTCGGAGTGTAATCACTGGGCACATAATTGGCCACTCCCAAGCCACGCCCCTAGCAACCAAATACAGTACCCTAGCAACAGAGTAAACAAAGCCTTATATCTCCGCATCAGAACATCGTAGAGACACGGGGGTTGGACCGTTTTACTTGTGACTCGGAGTGTAATCACTGGGCACATCATTGGCCACTCCCAAGCAACGCCCCTAGCAACCAAATACAGTACCCTAGCAACAGAGTAAACAAAGCCTTATATATCCACATCGGAACATCGTAGAGACATGGGGGTTGGACCGTTTGACTCATGACTCGGAGGGTAATCACTAGTGGATGCCATTTTTTTCCCTAGCAACCAAATACAGTACCCTAGCAACAGATTAAACAAAGCCTTATATCTCCGCATCAGAACATCGTAGAGACATGGGGTTTGGACCGTTTGACTCGTGACTCGGAGGGTAATCACTAGTGGATGCCATTTTTTCCCCTAGCAACCAAATACAGTACCCTAGCAACAGAGTAAACAAAGCCTTATATCTCCGCATCAGAACATCGTAGAGACACGGGGGTTGGAGCGTTTGACTCATGACTCGGAGGGTAATCACTAGTGGATGCAATTTTTTTCCCTAGCAACCAAATACAGTACCCTAGCAACAGAGTACACAAAGCCTTATATCTCCGCATCAGAACATCGTAGAGACATGGGGGTTGGACCGTTTGACTCGTGACTCTGAGGGTAATCACTAGTGGATGCCATTTTTTTCCCTAGCAACCAAATACAGTACCCTAGCAACCGCATAAACAAAGCCTTATATCGCCGCATCAGAACATCGTAGAGACACGAGAGTTGGATCGTTTTACTTTTGGCTCGGAGTATAATCATATATGGTCCCCAGAATTTTGCCACGGCAAGCACCACTTCACATTTTCTTCAGGAAATGTACCTATCTAGTTATTATTATTATTAGTGGTGCTTGCATTTATGCAAGGCATCACTATTACTATTCCTCAGGGATATTATTAGTGGTGCTTGCATTTATGCAAGGCATCACTATTACTATTGCTCATACTTATTATTTATTTATATCTTTATTTATTATTCTTATATCTGGACACTTTTTCGGCGCGTAACTCGTCCCACACGGTTTGTCGTAGACCAATAAAACAGGGCTCAAAATGACCGGCTTATTGAGGACACGTCTGCTATGACTTTTATAAGGGATCGGGTGCAGGATTTCCGAAAGGGGGGCGAAAAACCACCCGAAAAATCCCATTGACTTAACATTGCGCCCAACTTTGACGAGTCATAGCTCCGCTCAAGGATTTTATAGAAACATGTGGGTTACAACATTTGAAGAGGGTGGTAGACTCTGTAACAACATGGATCACAATGGGGTGTAAGTTGTACCCCTGGGGTGTAAGAGGTGCCCAAAAATGCCCAATGAAAAGTCAATGGGGCAAAATCCCATAGACTTAACATTGGAAAAATTTTGACGCGTCATAGGTACGAGTGAGGATTTCATAGAAACATGTGGGTTACATTATTTGAAGAGGGTGGTAGGCTATGTAAGAACATACATGACATTGGGGTGTAAGTTGTACCCCTGGGGTGTAAGAGGCACCCGAAAATTCCCATTGACTTATAATGGGGCAGGAAACATGCCCATATAAGGGAATAAAAAAGTTCCAGATGGGATATCTTCGCTTTACAATGTCGTAGAGACACGGGGGTTGGACCGTTTTACTCATGACTCAGAGTGTAATCATTATGGGATGCCAATTTTTTCCCTAGCAACCAAATACAGTACCCTAGCAACAGAGTAAACAAAGCCTTATATCTCCGCACCAGAACATCGTAGAGACACGGGGGTTGGACCTTTTGACTTGTGACTCGGAGTGTAATCATTATGGGATGCCATTTTTTTCCCTAGCAACCAAATACAGTACCCTAGCAACAGAGTAAACAAAGCCTTATATCTCCGCACCAGAACATCGTAGAGACACGGGGGTTGGACCGTTTGACTAGTGACTCAGAGTGTAATCATTATGGGATGCCAATTTTTTCCCTAGCAACCAAATACAGTACCCTAGCAACAGAGTAAACAAAGCCTTATATCTCCGCATCAGAACATCGTAGAGACACGGGGGTTGGACCTTTTGACTTGTGACTCGGAGTGTAATCATTATGGGATGCCATTTTTTTCCCTAGCAACCAAATACAGTACCCTAGCAACAGAGTAAACAAAGCCTTATATCTCCGCACCAGAACATCGTAGAGACACGGGGGTTGGACCGTTTGACTAGTGACTCAGAGTGTAATCATTATGGGATGCCAATTTTTTCCCTAGCAACCAAATACAGTACCCTAGCAACAGAGTAAACAAAGCCTTATATCTCCGCATCACAACATCGTAGAGACACGGGGGTTGGACCGTTTGACTCGTGTCTCGGAGTGTAATCATTATGGGATGCCAATTTTTTCCCTAGCAACCAAATACAGTACCCTAGCAACAGAGTAAACAAAACCTTATATCTCCGCATCAGAACATCGTAGAGACACGGGGGTTGGACCGTTTGACTTGTGACTCAGAGTGTAATCATTATGGGATGCCAATTTTTTCCCTAGCAACCAAATACAGTACCCTAGCAACAGAGTAAACAAAACCTTATATCTCCGCATCAGAACATCGTAGAGACACGGGGGTTGGACCGTTTGACTCGTGACTCAGAGTGTAATCATTATGGGATGCCAATTTTTCCCTAGCAACCAAATACAGTACCCTAGCAACAGAGTAAACAAAGCCTTATATCTCCGCATCAGAACATCGTAGAGACACGGGGGTTGGACCGTTTGACTCGTGACTCAGAGTGTAATCATTATGGGATGCCATTTTTTCCCTAGCAACCAAATACAGTACCCTAGCAACAGAGTAAACAAAGCCTTATATCTCCGCATCAGAACATCGTAGAGACACGGGGGTTGGACCGTTTGACTCGTGAATCAGAGTGTAATCACTAGTGGATGCCAATTTTTTCCCTAGCAACCAAATACAGTACCCTAGCAACAGTGTAAACAAAGCCTTATATCTCCGCATCAGAACATCGTAGAGACACGGGGGTTGGACCGTTTTACCCGTGAATCGGCATGTAATCACTAGTGGATGCCAATTTTTTCCCTAGCAACCAAATACAGTACCCTAGCAACAGTGTAAACAAAGCCTTATAACTCAGCATCAGAACATCGTAGAGACACGGGGGTTGGACCGTTTTACTCGTGACTCGGCATGTAATCACTAGTGGATGCCAATTTTTTTCCCTAGCAACCAAATACAGTACCCTAGCAACAGTGTAAACAAAGCCTTATATCTCTGCATCAGAACATCGTAGAGACACGGGGGTTGGACCGTTTTACTCGTGACTCGGCATGTAATCACTAGTGGATGCCAATTTTTTCCCTAGCAACCAAATACAGTACCCTAGCAACAGTGTAAACAAACCCTTATATCTCCGCATCAGAACATCGTAGAGACACGGGGGTTGGACCGTTTAACTCGTGACTCTGAGTGTAATCACTAGTGGATAGTGGGTTGGAACGTTTTACTTTTGGGTTGGAGTATAATCATATATTGTCCCGAGAATTTTGCCACGGCAAGCACCACTTCACATTTTCTTCAGGAAATGTACCTATCTAGTTAGTGGTGCTTGCATTTATGCAAGGCATCACTATTACTATTGCTCATACTTATTATTTATTTATATCTTTATTTATTATTCTTATATCTGGACACTTTTTCGGCGCGTAACTCGTCCCACACGGTTTGTCGTAGACCAATAAAACAGGGCTCAAAATGACCGGCTTATTGAGGACACGTCTGCTATGACTTTTATAAGGGATCGGGTGCAGGATTTCCGAAAGGGGGGCGAAAAACCACCCGAAAAATCCCATTGACTTAACATTGCGCCCAACTTTGACGAGTCATAGCTCCGCTCAAGGATTTTATAGAAACATGTGGGTTACAACATTTGAAGAGGGTGGTAGACTCTGTAACAACATGGATCACAATGGGGTGTAAGTTGTACCCCTGGGGTGTAAGAGGTGCCCAAAAATGCCCAATGAAAAGTCAATGGGGCAAAATCCCATAGACTTAACATTGGAAAAATTTTGACGCGTCATAGGTACGAGTGAGGATTTCATAGAAACATGTGGGTTACATTATTTGAAGAGGGTGGTAGGCTATGTAAGAACATACATGACATTGGGGTGTAAGTTGTACCCCTGGGGTGTAAGAGGCACCCGAAAATTCCCATTGACTTATAATGGGGCAGGAAACATGCCCATATAAGGGAATAAAAAAGTTCCAGATGGGATATCTTCGCTTTACAATGTCGTAGAGACACGGGGGTTGGACCGTTTTACTCATGACTCAGAGTGTAATCATTATGGGATGCCAATTTTTTCCCTAGCAACCAAATACAGTACCCTAGCAACAGAGTAAACAAAGCCTTATATCTCCGCACCAGAACATCGTAGAGACACGGGGGTTGGACCCATAGATATCATATAGAAGACTAGATGCCCTATTGGCCGCTGGGGACTGAGAAATACGGCGGCCATCTTAAACCGGTCGTTCTCCTAGTTTCGTTGCATGGCAGCAGATAAGATGTCAGAGCACTGTGGAGCATTTTCCTGTTCTAATCGGCCGACGATCGCAAATAGAGCCCGGAGGATTATTTTCACAAGTACTTTTTAACATCGCGGTACTATTGGTTGTATTTTGTGAATAGAATATTAACAGAAAATTGAGAAAGAGCCAGCTTTTTGATTTTACTGTACTGAAATCGTAGCCAGCTAACGTTCGCTAGGCTATGTTTACTGCACCAGCCGCTGTTCACCCTGCAAGGAGAGTGGGGTAAAGTAAAGTAATAATTACAAGAGTTTCTCTGTTGTGAGTATTGTGTAAAGCGCTATATAAATGTGTATTATTATTATTATTATTATTATTATAAGGTGCTGTGAGCTGCGTGATCCGCCGAGCTTTAAAAAGCTAAGATGTCAACAGGGACAGAGGATGTTTTCCTTCGTAGGGAGGACATTGAGGAGACTCGGTTTGGAATCGACAACTATCAGTCTGACTCGTTGTCACTGGTTGTGTCTGTGTTTTTAAAGATAAGGCTCCACCATGTTGCCAAACTCACATCTCTTGAACTACAGAAAGGGAGCACGGGAAAGAAGCTCTGGAAAACAGTCCTCTTTCAGGGGTGTGTGTGTGTGTGTATGTGTGCGTGCGTGCGTGCGCGCGCGTGTGTGGGGGGGTTTATAAATCATTTTAAATTGTTTCTTCACCATATTCAAAAGTCTTATTTTATTGCAACTATCTGTTTCTGCATCTTTGTCATATTTATAGTGTGTGAATTATAAAATATCTTATGTCCTACACCACATATTTTTGAAGAGTACAAGAGTATGTGGCAAAATCTAGTGGCAGTTGTTGGTAAAACCATTAAAATTGTGACCCAAACATAATTTTTTTGTGATTTGGATCACAACTACTTGAGACATATTGCTTCATGTTAACATTATTTATTGTGTGAAACATTAACTTTTATGCAATTTTATTTATAAATTAATATGTTACTGCATAATTTGATATATTAAAATAAAGGTAAACGGCTATAAAAATATTTATATTTAATATTTTTACGTTCTAACTCATTTGTGAAAAACCCTAAATTGTCTTCTTTAAAACAAGACCAAGATTAGGTTTCTAGCCCAAAGAATCCCAGAGAAATATTAATTTAAAGATGTACATCACATTGTCACCCCCACTCAAACAGGATTTGCGGCACATAAGGGGTTAAAATACGCCGAACCATGTGTCCTATATCATAGCTCCATGAATGACCTTTGCAGCAAAAAAACCCGCGTGAAAATCTGTTCGGTATTCACTGAGATATGATTAATTAAATGCGCTGATAGCTCAATCCACCAGTCATACAGATTACACTGAGTGGAGCGGGTGACCGATCTAAGATGGCGGCCCCATATCTCACCGCGCCAGTAGGCAGTAGCGGTCGATAGGGCGTCTACCTATATGATGTCTATGGTTGGACCTTTTGACTTGTGACTCGGAGTGTAATCATTATGGGATGCCATTTTTTTCCCTAGCAACCAAATACAGTACCCTAGCAACAGAGTAAACAAAGCCTTATATCTCCGCACCAGAACATCGTAGAGACACGGGGGTTGGACCGTTTGACTAGTGACTCAGAGTGTAATCATTATGGGATGCCAATTTTTTCCCTAGCAACCAAATACAGTACCCTAGCAACAGAGTAAACAAAGCCTTATATCTCCGCATCAGAACATCGTAGAGACACGGGGGTTGGACCTTTTGACTTGTGACTCGGAGTGTAATCATTATGGGATGCCATTTTTTTCCCTAGCAACCAAATACAGTACCCTAGCAACAGAGTAAACAAAGCCTTATATCTCCGCACCAGAACATCGTAGAGACACGGGGGTTGGACCGTTTGACTAGTGACTCAGAGTGTAATCATTATGGGATGCCAATTTTTTCCCTAGCAACCAAATACAGTACCCTAGCAACAGAGTAAACAAAGCCTTATATCTCCGCATCAGAACATCGTAGAGACACGGGGGTTGGACCGTTTGACTCGTGACTCGGAGTGTAATCATTATGGGATGCCAATTTTTCCCTAGCAACCAAATACAGTACCCTAGCAACAGAGTAAACAAAACCTTATATCTCCGCATCAGAACATCGTAGAGACACGGGGGTTGGACCGTTTGACTAGTGACTCAGAGTGTAATCATTATGGGATGCCAATTTTTTCCCTAGCAACCAAATACAGTACCCTAGCAACAGAGTAAACAAAGCCTTATATCTCCGCATCAGAACATCGTAGAGACACGGGGGTTGGACCGTTTGACTCGTGACTCGGAGTGTAATCATTATGGGATGCCAATTTTTCCCTAGCAACCAAATACAGTACCCTAGCAACAGAGTAAACAAAACCTTATATCTCCGCATCAGAACATCGTAGAGACACGGGGGTTGGACCGTTTGACTTGTGACTCAGAGTGTAATCATTATGGGATGCCAATTTTTTCCCTAGCAACCAAATACAGTACCCTAGCAACAGAGTAAACAAAACCTTATATCTCCGCCTCAGAACATCGTAGAGACACGGGGGTTGGACCGTTTGACTCGTGACTCAGAGTGTAATCATTATGGGATGCCAATTTTTCCCTAGCAACCAAATACAGTACCCTAGCAACAGAGTAAACAAAGCCTTATATCTCCGCATCAGAACATCGTAGAGACACGGGGGTTGGACCGTTTGACTCGTGACTCAGAGTGTAATCATTATGGGATGCCATTTTTTCCCTAGCAACCAAATACAGTACCCTAGCAACAGAGTAAACAAAGCCTTATATCTCCGCATCAGAACATCGTAGAGACACGGGGGTTGGACCGTTTTACCCGTGAATCGGCATGTAATCACTAGTGGATGCCAATTTTTTCCCTAGCAACCAAATACAGTACCCTAGCAACAGTGTAAACAAAGCCTTATAACTCAGCATCAGAACATCGTAGAGACACGGGGGTTGGACCGTTTTACTCGTGACTCGGCATGTAATCACTAGTGGATGCCAATTTTTTTCCCTAGCAACCAAATACAGTACCCTAGCAACAGTGTAAACAAAGCCTTATATCTCTGCATCAGAACATCGTAGAGACACGGGGGTTGGACCGTTTTACTCGTGACTCGGCATGTAATCACTAGTGGATGCCAATTTTTTCCCTAGCAACCAAATACAGTACCCTAGCAACAGTGTAAACAAACCCTTATATCTCCGCACCAGAACATCGTAGAGACCAGGGGGTTGGACCGTTTAACTCGTGACTCTGAGTGTAATCACTAGTGGATAGTGGGTTGGAACGTTTTACTTTTGGGTTGGAGTATAATCATATATTGTCCCGAGAATTTTGCCACGGCAAGCACCACTTCACATTTTCTTCAGGAAATGTACCTATCTAGTTATTATTATTCTTTTTCTGGACACTTTTTCGGCGCGTAACTCGTCCCGCACGCTTTGTTGTAGACCCATAAATTAGGGCTCAAATCGACCGGCTTATTGAGGAGAAGTCTGCTATGACTTTTATAAGCGATCGGGTGCAGGATTTCCGAAAGGGGGGCGAAAAACCACCCAAAAAATCCCATTGACTTAACATTGCGCCCAACTTTGACGAGTCATAGCTCCTCTCGAGGATTTTGTAGAAACATGTGGGTTATAACATTTGAAGAGGGTGGTAGGCTCTGTAAGAACATAGATCACAATGGGGTGTAAGTTGTACCCCTGGGGTGTAAGAGGTGCCCAAAAGTGCCCCAATGAAAAGTCAATGGGGCAAAATCCCATAGACTTACCATTGCAAAAATTTTGACGGGTCATAGGTCCGAGCCAGGATTTCATAGAAACATGTGGGTTACTACATTTGAAGAGGGTGCTAGACTCTGTCAGGACGTCCCCCACAATGGGGTGTAAGGTTACCATAGCAACCATTTTGGGCACCCTAGCAACCTATACCATAGACTGCCATTATAAAATGCCCGGATGGATATCTTTGCACCACAGTGTCATAGAGACATGGGGGTGGGCTCATTTTACTCAGGCATCCAATCAGTCTCTCAGGATCCTTACAGACTTACTAAGCCACGGCCCTAGCAACCACTTTTGAGCACCCTAGCAACATAAAATACAAACAGTTATATCTCGGCATCAGAACATCATAGAGACACGGAGGTTGGACCGTTTAACTTGTGACTAGGGGTGTAACAATTAAGCAAATCATTGGCCACTCCCAAGCCACGCCCCTAGCAACCAAATTTGAGCACCCTAGCAACCGAATAAACAAAGCCTTATATCTCCGCATCAGAACATCGTAGAGACAATGGGTTTGGACCGTTTTACTTGTGACTCGGAGTGTAATCACTGGACACATCATTGGCCACTCCCAAGCCACGCCCCTAGCAACAAAATACAGTACCCTAGCAACAGAGTAAACAAAGCCTTATATCTCCGCATCAGAACATCGTAGAGACACGGGGGTTGGACCGTTTTAATTGTGACTCGGGGTGTAATCACTGGGCACATAATTGGCCACTCCCAAGCCACGCCCCTAGCAACCAAATACAGTACCCTAGCAACAGAGTAAACAAAGCCTTATATCTCCGCATCAGAACATCGTAGAGACACGGGGGTTTGACCGTTTTACTTGTGACTCGGAGTGTAATCACTGGGCAAATCATTGGCCACTCCCAAGCCACGCCCCTAGCAACCAAATACAGTACCCTAGCAACAGAGTAAACAAAGCCTTATATCTCCACAACAGAACATCGTAGAGACATGGGGGTTGGACCGTTTGACTCATGACTCGGAGGGTAATCACTAGTGGATGCCATTTTTTTCCCTAGCAACCAAATACAGTACCCTAGCAACAGAGTAAACAAAGCCTTATATCTCCGCATCAGAACATCGTAGATACATGGGGTTTGGACCGTTTGACTCGTGACTCGGAGGGTAATCACTAGTGGATGCCATTTTTTTCCCTAGCAACCAAATACAGTACCCTAGCAACAGAGTAAACAAAGCCTTATATCTCCGCATCAGAACATCGTAGAGACACGGGGGTTGGACCGTTTGACTCGTGACTCGGAGGGTAATCACTAGTGGATGCCATTTTTTTCCCTAGCAACCAAATACAGTACCCTAGCAACAGAGTAAACAAAGCCTTATATCTCCGCATCAGAACATCGTAGAGACACGGGGTTTGGACCGTTTGACTCGTGACTCGGAGGGTAATCACTAGTGGATGCCATTTTTTTCCCTAGCAACCAAATACAGTACCCTAGCAACAGAGTAAACAAAGCCTCATATCTCCGCATCAGAACATCGTAGAGACACGGGGGTTGGATCGTTTGACTCGTGACTCGGAGTGTAATCACTAGTGGATGCCAATTTTCTCCCTAGCAACCAAATACAGTACCCTAGCAACCGAATAAACAAAGCCTTATATCTTCGCATCAGAATATCGTAGAGACATGTGGGTTGAATTGTTTTACTTTTGGCTTGGAGTATAATCATATATTTTCCCTCGAAATTTGCCACGGCAAGCACCACTTCACATTTTCTTCAGGAAATGTACCTATCTAGTTATTATTATTATTATATTTTATTCTTACATCTGCACGTTTTTTCGGCACCTAACTCGTCCCGCACGGTTTGTCGTAGACCCATGAAAGAGGGCTCAAATCGACGGGCTTATTAAGGACACGACTGCTATGACTTTTATAAACGATCGGGTGCAGGATTTTCGAAAGGGGGGCGAAAAACCACCCCAAAAATCCCATTGACTTAACATTGAGCCCAACTTTGACGAGTCATAGCTCCGCTCGAGGATTTTGTAGAAACATGTAGGTTACAACATTTGGAGAGGGTGGTAAACTCTGTAAGAACATATATCACATTGGGGTGTAAGTTGTACCCCTGGGGTGGAAGAGGCGCCCAAAAGTGCCCCAATGAAAAGTCAATGGGGCGAAAATCCCATAGACTTAACATTGCAAATACTTTGACGGGTCATAGGTACGAGCGAGGATTTCGTAGAAACATGTGGGTTGCTAAAATTAAAGAGGGTGCTAGACTCTGTCAGGACGTCCCCCACAATGGGGTGTAAGGTTACCCTAGCAACCATTTTGGGCACCCTAGCAACCTATCCCATAGACTGCCATTATAAAATGCCCAGATGGATATCTTTGCACCACAGTGTCACAGAGACATGGGGGTGGGCTCATTTTACTCAGGCATCCAATCAGTCTCTCAGGATCCTTACAGACTTACTAAGCCACGCCCCTAGCAACCACTTTTGAGCACCCTAGCAACCGAATAAACAAAGCCTTATATCTCCACATCAGAACATCGTAGAGACACGGGGTTTGGACCGTTTTACTTGTGACTCGGAGTGTAATCACTGGGCACATCATTGGCCACTCCCAAGCCACGCCCCTAGCAACCAAATACAGTACCCTAGCAACAGAGTAAACAAAGCCTTATATCTCCGCATCAGAACATCGTAGAGACACGGGGGTTGGACCGTTTTACTTCTGACTCGGAGTGTAATCACTGGGCACATAATTGGCCACTCCCAAGCCACGCCCCTAGCAACCAAATACAGTACCCTAGCAACAGAGTAAACAAGCCTTATATCTCCGCATCAGAATATCGTAGAGACACGGGGGTTGGACAGTTTTACTTGTGACTCGGAGTGTAATCACTGGGCACATCATTGGCCACTCCCAAGCCACGCCCCTAGCAACCAAATACAGTACCCTAGCAACAGAGTAAACAAAGCCTTATATCTCCACATCAGAACATCGTAGAGACATGGGGGTTGGACCGTTTGACTCATGACTCGGAGGGTAATCACTAGTGGATGCAATTTTTTTCCCTAGCAACCAAATACAGTACCTTAGCAACAGAGTAAACAAAGCCTTATATCTCCGCATCAGAACATCGTAGAGACATGGGGTTTGGACCGTTTGACTTGTGACTCGGAGGGTAATCACTAGTGGATGCCATTTTTTTCCCTAGCAACCAAATACAGTACCCTAGCAACAGAGTAAACAAAGCCTTTTATCTCCGCATCAGAACATCGTAGAGACACGGGGGTTGGACCGTTTGACTCGTGACTCAGAGGGTAATCACTAGTGGATGCCATTTTTTTCCCTAGCAACCAAATACAGTACCCTAGCAACAGAGTAAACAAAGCCTTATATCTCCGCATCAGAACATCGTAGAGACACGGGGGTTGGATCGTTTGACTCGTGACTCGGAGGGTAATCATTAGTGGATGCCATTTTTTCCCTTAGCAACCAAATACAGTACCCTAGCAACAGAGTAAACAAAGCCTTATATCTCCGCATCAGAACATCGTAGAGACACGGGGGTTGGACCGTTTGACTCATGACTCGGAGGGTAATCACTAGTGGATGCCATTTTTTCCCTAGCAACCAAATACAGTACCCTAGCAACAGAGTAAACAAAGCCTTTTATCTCCACATCAGAACATCGCAGAGGCACGGGGGTTGGACCGTTTGACTCGTATCTCGGAGTGTAATCACTAGTGGATGCCAATTTTTTCCCTAGCAACCAAATACAGTACCCTAGCAACAGAGTAAACAAAGCCTTATATCTCCGCATCAGAACATCGTAGAGACACGGGGGTTGGACCGTTTTACTTCTGACTCGGAGTGTAATCACTGGGCACATAATTGGCCACTCCCAAGCCACGCCCCTAGCAACCAAATACAGTACCCTAGCAACAGAGTAAACAAGCCTTATATCTCCGCATCAGAATATCGTAGAGACACGGGGGTTGGACAGTTTTACTTGTGACTCGGAGTGTAATCACTGGGCACATCATTGGCCACTCCCAAGCCACGCCCCTAGCAACCAAATACAGTACCCTAGCAACAGAGTAAACAAAGCCTTATATCTCCACATCAGAACATCGTAGAGACATGGGGGTTGGACCGTTTGACTCATGACTCGGAGGGTAATCACTAGTGGATGCAATTTTTTTCCCTAGCAACCAAATACAGTACCTTAGCAACAGAGTAAACAAAGCCTTATATCTCCGCATCAGAACATCGTAGAGACATGGGGTTTGGACCGTTTGACTTGTGACTCGGAGGGTAATCACTAGTGGATGCCATTTTTTTCCCTAGCAACCAAATACAGTACCCTAGCAACAGAGTAAACAAAGCCTTATATCTCCGCATCAGAACATCGTAGAGACACGGGGGTTGGATCGTTTGACTCGTGACTCGGAGGGTAATCATTAGTGGATGCCATTTTTTCCCTTAGCAACCAAATACAGTACCCTAGCAACAGAGTAAACAAAGCCTTATATCTCCGCATCAGAACATCGTAGAGACACGGGGGTTGGACCGTTTGACTCATGACTCGGAGGGTAATCACTAGTGGATGCCATTTTTTCCCTAGCAACCAAATACAGTACCCTAGCAACAGAGTAAACAAAGCCTTTTATCTCCACATCAGAACATCGCAGAGGCACGGGGGTTGGACCGTTTGACTCGTATCTCGGAGTGTAATCACTAGTGGATGCCAATTTTTTCCCTAGCAACCAAATACAGTACCCTAGCAACAGAGTAAACAAAGCCTTATATCTCCGCATCAGAACATCGTAGAGACACGGGGGTTTGACCGTTTGACTCGTGACTCGGAGTGTAATCAGTAGTGGATGCCAATTTTCTCCCTAGCAACCAAATACAGTACCCTAGCAACCGAATAAACAAAGCCTTATATCTTCGCATCAGAATATCGTAGAGACATGTGTATGGAAGAAAAATAATGACAAAAGTTTTTGAATTAAAATAGCCTGTTGAATTGTACTACCTGAAAAAAAATGCATTGTATTAACCGTACTTGAATTTTAATGCATTGTATTTTAATGTTTTTGAATTAAAACAGCCTGTTGAATTGTACTACCTGAAAAAAAATGCATTGTATTAACCGTGCTTGAATTTTAATGCATTGTATTTTTAGGTTTTGCATTTTTAAGGGCTGAAATTCAACATGCGTGTATATTTTCTGTATTAAAAATTCAATAGTCCACATTCACCTTTTAGATTTCACTTTAAAATATTCGGTCTGTTTAAAAATACAACGTAAAATATTCAGCAGGCAAGTTTCAGTCCATTTAAATTCGCGTCCAAAAATTCAAGTCCAAAAATTCAGTCATACAGATTTCAACATTTAACATCCGGGAACTGCAGGAAAAGCAGTAGAGTACCGAGTATAATCTCATCTGCTGTTAATCGATCTGGCCAGCAGGTGGTGCACGTGTTCGCCAAAACTTTGTACATGTAAGATGATTTATTCACTGCAGTGATGAATGTTGGCTTTTATGTTCAGTTTTAGTAGAACAACTGTAATACACTCATACAGAGAGTGTATTGTTTGGTTATGTTATTGACAGGATACTAAACGGTTTTTAAATGCCATATAAATTAAATAGGGCCTTTCTGCCTGCTATTGGCTTCGTTTCTCAAAAGCTAAGTTGATTGTAGATTTTATTGGTGGCTATCTACCATCTTCTTATGCCTACGAGAAACGGACACGTTTTTGTAATTCTTCACCTCAGTTTATAAACCATACTCGGATTATTGAACTGTTCAAGTTACAAATCGTGCGCGCGGATTAATAAACCATGCGCACAATTAAACAATCAGTGCTCTCAGATTTTCAATCCATATCCACAAATTCATAAACAATAAATAAACAGTGCACACGCTTTCGCAATGGTTTTGCAAACTGAGTCCACTACCGCAGAGGTCCCCAACCACCGGGTCGTGGACAAGTTGCCACCGGTCGCAAGAACATCCTGAAAAAATGTGTATAATAGCTACGTTATAGTTTAATCAGGTGTTTTGTCCTTTACGAGCCGACTTCAAATAACATATCAATCCACTTCTATACAGGGCCGTGCTCACTCTTTTTCTTTGTCTCTCTCTCTCACTCTCTCTCTCTCTATCAGCGCATCGGCGATCACATTGCTGTCATATTAAGGCCGTAGCCAGGATTTTTCAAATACCGAGGACAACCCCTACATTTTTTTTATTATTTATATTTTTTCCATATTACAGAATAATAATAAACACGTCCAAACTACAATAGCACAAATGTAACTGTGTCTGTGAGAATTTTTGTTGGTGACTAAAAGCATCCAAAAAAAATCAATGGTTACATTTCATCATCTGAAGTCACCCTTTCAGTGGCGGATGCAGAACGTGACATATGGGTGGGCATGGATTAAGTCCGGGTGGACCTGAATCTATGGGTGTCACTTTTGAATAAGAAACTATAACAAGTCTATAAAATTCGTCAAAACTTCAGGAATCTCAAGCGTATTGGTGAGAACACCCGAACTGCACGTCACATTTTTGACATTATTGATATACTTTAAATTGTAATGCAACATGACATTAATTAAGCCTTTTTGGTTAAAAAAATTATTGGGCTGTCATATAGCCTACAAAAAAGAACCTGCACACAGTGACAAGAAATATAAATGAACACAAAAAACCTAATACTTTTTAAAATAGCCTATTAAAACTGTTTAAATAAATTAAGCTACTAAATGCTTAAAATGAAGCTTCACTCTGAGCGAACACATACCTTGACGAAGGCCATTTGCCGATACGTTGGTTATAATAAATAATTTTTGCAAGTGAGTGTGCAGTCACTATTTTGTGTTATAAAATAAAGCTTCTAACATCATATTCTCTTCATACAAATCACTAAAAATATATTTTCGTTCTCACATATTTAAGTTAACTTACTAAATAAAGAAATAAAAAGGGAATTGCTAGAATAATGTTTGACTCTGAGGTTAAACGAAATGACAAATAAATAAACATTTAATATACTTTTTGATGACCATAAGAAGCGGGTACTCGTAAAGAGCGAAGCCGAGGAGCGCGCATTTCAGACGTGAACACGAAGGAATAATGGGTTTAGTTATGCTTTCACTTCATTTCCTGACAGTTTCACTTGTTAGTGGGGATAGTAATAACTAACAAGATGACACCGAATTACATACAATATAATTACCTAACTAAATCTGAGAGAATGCAAACCCATTACAATATTTTTTCCTCCGACGGGCAGGGCGCAGATACATCTTTGTAGCCCGACAGGAATTCGCCATAGCCCCGGGACAGTTAGACATGGATACAACTTCATATGGTGTATTTTACCTATTGCATGTTATGTTAAAAACAGTAAAATTATAAGTAAGCCTGATAACTATTTAAAAACTATTATAAAGAAGTTGAATGTTGCGTTATATGGTTCTAATGAAAAAAATATTCCCGAGCAGCTTTCAGCCATGATCACTTTGAGAACTTTTTTTGCAAGCAAGTGGAAAACGTATTTTGAATAACAATACGTTATAAATATGTGCTGCGCGCTTTCCTCTCAATAACATAAACACACAACAAATATGACAGCGGGGTAAAAAATAGAAAGGAAACATCTGATCACAGTGATGTTGTTTGATAGCCTACCAGCTCTCTAACTCAGCACTAAGTCACGCCATGTTTATTGCTACACTTTATACAATATAGTCTATTGCTTTTAGCAACAAATAGCCTATCATAACAACCTATAAACCTACTGTGTAATTGAGAAATGCATTAAAAGCAGAAAGAATAGGCTGCGGAAATATAGTGGGTTCACTATAATCCTCACCACAGACGTTCTTGGTTTGCTTCTTATTTATTAAATCGAGGCAATTGTTTGATTAAACATTGATTAATATTAAGATACAATTTATACAAAACGAAATTCACTTTAAAGAAAGTCTTTCTACAAAACAAACCTATGCAGGGCTCGCAAAATCGCTACCCCGACGTCCCGAGTATTATTATTTTTTTTTCATTTCTGATTGGGCGGGCCAGCTGTCAATCTCCGCGCCTGCCTGCAATTAGTTTCATTTGCGATATCAAATGAATGTCTTCATTTTATTCATAAAGTCATACCTTTGCAATTCTTTGATCGATTGTGTTTTAGAAGTACTGTATGCTTGAACTCTAATGACAGCAATGTGATCGCCGATGCGCTGGGAGAGAGAGAGAGAGAGAGAGAGAGAGAGAGAGAGAGAGAGAGAGAGAGAGAAAGAAAAAGAGAGAGCGCGGCCCTGTATAGAAGTGGATTGATATGTTATTTGAAGTCGGCTCGTAAAGGACAAAACACCTGATTAAACTATAACGTAGCTATTATACACATTTTTTCAGGATGTTCTTGCGACCGGTGGCAACTTGTCCACGACCCGGTGGTTGGGGACCTCTGCGGTAGTGGACTCAGTTTGCAAAACCATTGCGAAAGCGTGTGCACTGTTTATTTATTGTTTATGAATTTGTGGATATGGATTGAAAATCTGAGAGCACTGATTGTTTAATTGTGCGTATGGTTTATTAATCCGCGCGCACAATTTGTAACTTGAACAGTTCAATAATCCGAGTATGGTTTATAAACTGAGGTGACGAATTACAAAAACGTGTCCGTTTCTCGTAGGCATAAGAAGATGGTAGATTGCCACCAATAAAATCTACAATCAACTTAGCTTTTGAGAAACGAAGCCAATAGCAGGCAGAAAGGCCCTATTTAATTTATATGGCATTTAAAAACCGTTTAGTATCCTGTCAATAACATAACCAAACAATACACTCTCTGTATGAGTGTATTACAGTTGTTCTACTAAAACTGAACATAAAAGCCAACATTCATCACTGCAGTGGATAAATCATCTTACATGTACAAAGTTTTGGCGAACACGTGCACCACCTGCTGGCCAGATCGATTAACAGCAGATGAGATTATACTCGGTACTCTACTGCTTTTCCTGCAGTTCCCGGATGTTAAATGTTGAAATCTGTACGACTGAATTTTTGGACTTGAATTTTTGGATGCGAATTTAAATGGACTGAAACTTGCCTGCTGAATATTTTACGTTGTATTTTTAAACAGACCGAATATTTTAAAGTGAAATCTAAAAGGTGAATGTGGACTATTGAATTTTTAATACAGAAAATATACACGCATGTTGAATTTCAGCCCTTAAAAATGCAAAACCTAAAAATACAATGCATTAAAATTCAAGCACGGTTAATACAATGCATTTTTTTCAGGTAGTACAATTCAACAGGCTGTTTTAATTCAAAAACATAAAAATACAATGCATTAAAATTCAAGTACGGTTAATACAATGCATTTTTTTTCAGGTAGTACAATTCAACAGGCTATTTTAATTCAAAAACTTTTGTCATTATTTTTCTTCCATACATGTGGGTTGAATTGTTTTACTTTTGGCTTGGAGTATAATCATATATTGTCCCCCGAAATTTGCCACGGCAAGCACCACTTCACATTTTCTTCAGGAAATGTACCTATCTAGTTAGTGGTGCTTGCATTTATGCAAGGCATCACTATTATTATTGCTTTCGGTTATTATTATTCTTCTTCTTATATCTGGACACTTTTTCGGCACTTAACTCGTCCCGCACGGTTTGCCGTAGTCCCATGAAAGAGGGCTCAAAGCGACCGGATTATTGAGGAGAGGTGTGCTATGACTTTTATAAGCGATCGGGTGCAGGATTTTCGAAAGGGGGGCGAAAAACCACCTAAAAAATCCCATTGACCTAACATTGCGCCCAACTTTGACGGGTCATAGCTCCGCTCGAGGATTTTGTAGAAACATGTGGGTTACAACATTTGAAGAGGGTGGTAGACTCTGTAAGAACATACATCACATTGGGGTGTAAGTTGTACCCCTGGGGTGTAGGAGGTGCCCAAAAGTGCCCCATTGACTTATAATGGGGCAGGGAACACGCCCATATAAGGGAATAAAACCGTTCCAGATGGGATATCTTTGCTTTACAGTGTCGTAGAGATAAGTGGGTGGACTCATTTTACTCAGGCATCCAATCAGTCTCTAAGGATCATCCCAGAGCCATTAAGCCACTCCCCTAGCAACCATTTTGGGCACCCTAGCAACATCTCCCATAGACTGCCATTATAAAATGCCCAGATGGATATCTTTGCAGCACAGTGTCATAAAGACATGGGGGTGGGCTCATTTTACTCAGGCATCCAATCAGTCTCTCAGGATCTTTGCATAGGTATTAAGCCACGCCCCTAGCAACCACTTTTGAGCACCCTAGCAACATAAAATTCAAACAGTTATATCTCGGCATCAGATCATCATAGAGACACGGGGGTTGGACCGTTTTACTTGTGACTTGGAGAGTAATAACTGGCCACATCATTGGCCACTCCCAAGCCACGCCCATAGCAACCAAATTTGAGCACCCTAGCAACCGAATAAACAAAGCCTTATATCTCCGCATTAGAACATCGTAGAGACGCGGGGGTTGGACCGTTTGACTCGTGACTTGGAGGGTAATCACTAGTGCATGCCAAGAGGTATTAAGCCACGCCCCTAGCAACCAAATATGAACACCCTAGCAACAGAACAAACAAAGCCTTATATCTCGGCATCAGAACATCGTAGAGAGGCTGGGGTTGGACCGTTTGACTCGTGACTTGGAGGGTAATCATTAGTGGATGCCAAGAGGTATTAAGCCACGCCCCTAGCAACCAAACTTATTATCCTAGCAACGGAATAAACAAAGCCTTATATCTCCGTATCAGAACAACGTAGAGACACAGGGGTTGGACCGTTTTACTTGTGGCTTGGAGTATGATCATTATGGGATGCCAATTTTCTCCCTAGCAACCAAACTTAGTACCCTAGCAACCGAATAAACAAAGCCTTATATCTCCGCATCAGAACATCGTAGAGACACGGGGGGTTGGACCGTTTTACTTGTGGCTTGGAGTATGATCATTATGGGATGCCAATTTTCTCCCTAGCAACCAAATACAGTACCCTAGCAACCAAATAAACAAAGCCTTATATCTCCGCATCAGAACATCGTAGAGACACGGGGGTTGGACCGTTTTACTTGTGGCTTGGAGTATGATCATTATGGGATGCCAATTTTCTCCCTAGCAACCAAACTTAGTACCCTAGCAACGGAATAAACAAAGCTTTATATCTCCGCATCAGAACAACGTAGAGACACGGGGGTTGGACCGTTTTACTTGTGGCTTGGAGTATGATCATTATGGGATGCCAATTTTCTCCCTAGCAACCAAACACAGTACCCTAGCAACAGAATAAACAAAGCCTTATATCTCCGCATCAGAACATCATAGAGACATGGCGGTTGGATCGTTTTACTTGTGGCTTAGAGTATAATCATATATTGTCCCCCAAAATTTGCCACGGCAAGCACCACTTCACATTTTCTTCAGGAAATGTACCTATCTAGTTATTATTATTATTCTTCTTTTTCTGGACACTTTTTCGGCGCGTAACTTGTCCCGCACGCTTTGTCGTAGACCCATAAATTAGGGCTCAAATCGACCGGCTTATTGAGGAGAGGTGTGCTATGACTTTTATAAGCGATCGGGTGCAGGATTTCCGAAAGGGGGGCGAAAAACCACCCAAAAAATCCCATTGACTTAACATTGCGCCCAACTTTGACGAGTCATAGCTCCGCTCGAGGATTTTGTAGAAACATGTGGGTTACAACATTTGAAGAGGGTGGTAGGCTCTGTAAGAACATGGATCACAATGGGGTGTAAGTTGTACCCCTGGGGTGTAAGAGGTGCCCAAAAGTGCCCCAATGAAAAGTCAATGGGGCAAAATCCCATAGACTTACCATTGCAAAAATTTTGACGGGTCATAGGTCCGAACCAGGATTTCATAGAAACATGTGGGTTACTAAATTTGAAGAGGGTGCTAGACTCTGTCAGGACGTTCCCCACAATGGGGTGTAAGGTTACCATAGCAACCATTTTGGGCACCCTAGCAACCTATACCATAGACTGCCATTATAAAATGCCCGGATGGATATCTTTGCACCACAGTGTCATAGAGACATGGGGGTGGGCTCATTTTACTCAGGCATCCAATCAGTCTCTCAGGATCCTTACAGACTTACTAAGCCACGCCCCTAGCAACCACTTTTGAGCACCCTAGCAACATAAAATACAAACAGTTATATCTCGGCATCAGAACATCGTAGAGACACGGGGGTTGGACTGTTTTACTTGTGACTAGGGGTGTAACAATTGGGCACATCATTGGCCACTCCCAAGCCACGCCCCTAGCAACCAAATTTGAGCACCCTAGCAACCGAATAAACAAAGCCTTATATCTCCGCATCAGAACATCGTAGAGACACGGGGTTTGGACCGTTTTACTTGTGACTCGGAGTGTAATCACTGGGCACATCATTGGCCACTCCCAAGCCACGCCCCTAGCAACCAAATACAGTACCCTAGCAACAGAGTAAACAAAGCCTTATATCTCCGCATCAGAACATCGTAGAGACACGGGGGTTGGACCGTTTTACTTGTGACTCGGAGTGTAATCACTGGGCACATAATTGGCCACTCCCAAGCCACGCCCCTAGCAACCAAATACAGTACCCTAGCAACAGAGTAAACAAAGCCTTATATCTCCGCATCAGAACATCGTAGAGACACGGGGGTTGGACCGTTTTACTTGTGACTCGGAGTGTAATCACTGGGCACATCATTGGCCACTCCCAAGCCACGCCCCTAGCAACCAAATACAGTACCCTAGCAACAGAGTAAACAAAGCCTTATATCTCCACATCAGAACATCGTAGAGACATGGGGGTTGGACCGTTTGACTCATGACTCGGAGGGTAATCACTAGTGGATGCCATTTTTTTCCCTAGCAACCAAATACAGTACCCTAGCAACAGATTAAACAAAGCCTTATATCTCCGCATCAGAACATCGTAGAGACATGGGGTTTGGACCGTTTGACTCGTGACTCGGAGGGTAATCACTAGTGGATGCCATTTTTTTCCCTAGCAACCAAATACAGTACCCTAGCAACAGAGTAAACAAAGCCTTATATCTCCGCATCAGAACATCGTAGAGACACGGGGGTTGGAGCGTTTGACTCATGACTCGGAGGGTAATCACTAGTGGATGCAATTTTTTTCCCTAGCAACCAAATACAGTACCCTAGCAACAGAGTAAACAAAGCCTTATATCTCCGCATCAGAACATCGTAGAGACATGGGGGTTGGACCGTTTGACTCGTGACTCTGAGGGTAATCACTAGTGGATGCCATTTTTTTCCCTAGCAACCAAATACAGTACCCTAGCAACCGCATAAACAAAGCCTTATATCGCCGCATCAGAACATCGTAGAGACACGAGAGTTGGATCGTTTTACTTTTGGCTCGGAGTATAATCATATATGGTCCCCAGAATTTTGCCACGGCAAGCACCACTTCACATTTTCTTCAGGAAATGTACCTATCTAGTTATTATGTTGGCTTGAGAAAGCCAACATACTGTTGTTGCACTTAAACTTATTATGTTGGCTTGAGAAAGCCAACATACTGTTGTTGCACTTAAACTTATTATTATTATTATTATTATGTTGGCTTGAGAAAGCCAACATACTGTTGTTGCACTTAAACTTATTATTATTATTATTCTTTTTCTTCTGAGACTAAAATTTCTAACTCTAACTCGTCCTAGAGCTTTCAAGCTACAGCCATCAAACTTTGGACAGACTTTCGGTCTGATCTGACGAGGTGTGCTATATCTTTTCTAACTGATGGGACCTTCCGAATTCCTAAACGGGGCGCTGAAACACCCCAAAATTTCCATTGACTTAACATTGAGACAAACTTTGACGGGTCATAGCTGCGAGTGAGAAACTTGTAGAAACTTGTGGCTTACCACATTTAAGGAGGCTGACAGGCTGTGTAAGAACATACCTCACAATGGGGTGTAAGCTGTACCCCTGGGGTGTAAGAGGCCCCCAAAATTTCCCATTGACTTATAATGGGGCAGGAAACATGCCCATAAAAGGGAATAAAAGCGTCCCAGATGGAATATCTTCACTTTAGAGTGTCTTAGAGACATGGGGGTGGGCTCATTTTACTCAAGCATCCAATCAGTCTCTTAGGATCACCCCAGAGCTATTAAGCCACGCCCCTAGCAACAATTTTGGGTACCCTAGCAACATCTCCCATAGACTACCATTATAAAAAGCCCAGATGGATATCTTTGCACCAGAGTGTCATAGAGACATAGGGGTGGGCTCATTTTACTCAGGCATCCAATCAGTCTCTTAGGATTCTTATTGAGGTATTAAGCCACGCCCCTAGCAACAGAAAATGAAGACCCTAGCAACATAATAAACAAAGCCTTATATCTCTGGATTTGAACATCGTAGAGACACAGGGGTTGGACCGTTTTACTTGTGGCTTGAAGTGTAATCATTATGGGATGCCAATTTTCTCCCTAGCAACCAAACTTAGTACCCTAGCAACGGAATAAACAAAGCCTCATATCTCTGCATCAGAAAATTGTAGAGACACTGGGGTTGGACCGTTTTACTTGTGGCTTGAAGTGTGATCATTATGGGATGCCAATTTTCTCCCTAGCAACCAAACTTAGTACCCTAGTAACGGAATAAACAAAGCCTTATATCTCCGCATCAGAACATTGTAGAGACACGGGGGTTGGACCGTTTTACTTGTGGCTTGAAGGGTGATCATTATGGGATGCCAATTTTCTCCCTAGCAACCAAACTTACTACCCTAGCAACGCAATACATGTTAGCTTCATGCTAGCTTCCTGCTAATCATGCTAGCTTCATGCTAGCTTCATGCTAATCATGCTAGCTTCATGCTAATCATGCTAACTTCATGCTAGCTTCATGCTAATCATGCTAACTTCATGCTAGCTTCATGCTAATCATGCTAACATCATGCTAGCTTCATGCTAATCATGCTAGCATCATGCTAATCATGCTAGCATCATGCTAGCTTCATGCTAACTTCATGCTAATCATGCTAGCTTCATGCTAGCTTCATGCTAATCATGCTAGCATCATGCTAGCTTCATGCTAATCATGCTAGCATCATGCTAGCTTCATGCTAATCATGCTAGCATCATGCTAGCTTCATGCTAATCATGCTAGCATCATGTTAGCTTCATGCTAATCATGCTAACATCATGCTAGCTTCATGCTAATCATGCTAGCATCATGTTAGCTTCATGCTAATCATGCTAGCATCATGCTAGCTTCATGCTAATCATGCTAGCATCATGCTAGCTTCATGTTAATCATGCTAACTTCATGCTAATCATGCTAGCTTCATGCTAATCATGCTAACTTCATGCTAATCATGCTAGCATCATGCTAGCTTCATGCTAATCATGCTAGCATCATGCTAGCTTCATGCTAATCATGCTAACATCATGCTAGCTTCATGGTAAATCATGCTACCTTCATACTTAAACATACTAACAGCCAGATAGCCTACTAAACTAAACTTATGTCAAACCGTTTTAAACGTTCAGGCTACGCTTTCTCAAGCCAACATAAAGTTTGTCTTCAAACTTTACTATCTAGTTATTATTATTATTCTTTTTCTTCTGAGACTAAAATTTCTAACTCTAACTCGTCCTAGAGCTTTCAAGCTACAGCCATCAAACTTTGGACAGACTTTCGGTCTGATCTGACGAGGTGTGCTATATCTTTTCTAACTGATGGGACCTTCCGAATTCCTAAACGGGGCGCTGAAACACCCCAAAATTTCCATTGACTTAACATTGAGACAAACTTTGACGGGTCATGGCTGCGAGTGAGAAACTTGTAGAAACTTTTGGCTTACCACATTTAAGGAGGCTGACAGGCTGTGTAAGAACATACCTCACAATGGGGTGTAAGCTGTACCCCTGGGGTGTAAGAGGCCCCCAAATTTTCCCATTGACTTATAAAGGGGCAGGAAACATGCCCATAAAAGGGAAAAAAAGCGTCCCAGATGGAATATCTTCACTTTAGAGTGTCTTAGAGACATGGGGGTGGGCTCATTTTACTCAAGCATCCAATCAGTCTCTTAGGATCACCCCAGAGATATTAAGCCACGCCCCTAGCAACAATTTTGGGTACCCTAGCAACATCTCCCATAGACTACCATTATAAAAAGCCCAGATGGATATCTTTGCACCAGAGTGTCATAGAGACATAGGGGTGGGCTCATTTTACTCAGGCATCCAATCAGTCTCTTAGGATTCTTATTGAGGTATTAAGCCACGCCCCTAGCAACAAAATATGAAGACCCTAGCAACATAATAAACAAAGCCTTATATCTCTGGATCTGAACATCGTAGAGACACAGGGGTTGGACCGTTTTTCTTGTGGCTTGAAGTGTAATCATTATGGGATGCCAATTTTTTCCCTAGCAACCAAACTTAGTACCCTAGCAACGGAATAAACAAAGCCTTATATCTCCGCTTCAGAACATCATAGAGACACGGGGGTTGGACCGTTTTACTTGTGGCTTGAAGTGTGATCATTATGGGATGCCAATTTTCTCCCTAGCAACCAAACTTAGTACCCTAGCAACGGAATAAACAAAGCCTTATATCTCCGCATCAGAACATTGTAGAGACACGGGGGTTGGACCGTTTAACTTGTGGCTTGAAGGGTGATCATTATGGGATGCCAATTTTCTCCCTAGCAACCAAACTTAGTACCCTAGCAACGCAATAAATGTTAGCTTCATGCTAGCTTCATGCTAATCATGCTAACATCATGCTAGCTTCATGCTAATCATGCTAACTTCATGCTAGCTTCATGCTAATCATGCTAACTTCATGCTAGCTTCATGCTAATCATGCTAACATCATGTTAGCTTCATGCTAATCATGCTAGCATCATGCTAGCTTCATGCTAATCATACTAGCATCATGCTAGCTTCATGCTAACTTCATGCTAACCATGCTAGCTTCATGCTAGCTTCATGCTAATCATGCTAGCATCATGCTAGCTTCATGCTAATCATGCTAGCATCATGCTAGCTTCATGCTAATCATGCTAGCATCATGCTAGCTTCATGCTAATCATGCTAGCATCATGCTAGCTTCATGCTAATCATGCTAGCATCATGCTAGCTTCATGCAAATCATGCTAGCATCATGCTAGCTTCATGCTAATCATGTTAGCATCATGCTAGCTTCATGCTAATCATGTTAGCATCATGCTAGCTTCATGCTAATCATGCTAGCATCATGCTAGCTTCATGCTAATCATGCTAGCATCATGCTAGCTTCATGCTAATCATGCTAGCATCATGCTAGCTTCATGCTAATCATGCTAGCATCATGCTAGCTTCATGCTAATCATGCTAACATCATGTTAGCATCATACTAGCTTCATGCTAATCATGCTAGCATCATGCTAGCTTCATGCTAATCATGCTAGCATCATGCTAGCTTCATGCTAATCATGCTAGCATCATGCTAGCTTCATGCTAATCATGCTAGCATCATGCTAGCTTCATGCTAATCATGCTAGCATCATGCTAGCTTCATGCAAATCATGCTAGCATCATGCTAGCTTCATGCTAATCATGCTAGCATCATGCTAGCTTCATGCTAATCATGCTAGCATCATGCTAGCTTCATGCTAATCATGCTAGCATCATGCTAGCTTCATGCTAATCATGCTAGCATCATGCTAGCTTCATGCTAATCATGCTAGCATCATGCTAGCTTCATGCTAATCATGCTAGCATCATGCTAGCTTCATGCTAATCATGCTAGCATCATGCTAGCTTCATGCTAATCATGCTAACATCATGTTAGCATCATACTAGCTTCATGCTAATCATGCTAGCTTCATGCTAATCATGCTAGCATCATGCTAGCTTCATGCTAATCATGCTAGCATCATGCTAGCTTCATGCTTATCATGCTAGCTTCATGCTAATCATGCTAGCATCAAGCTAGCTTCATTCTAATCATGCTAGCATCATGCTAGCTTCATGCTAATCATGCTAACATCATGCTAGCTTCATGGTAAATCATGCTACCTTCATACTTAAACATACTAACAGCCAGATAGCCTACTAAACTAAACTTATGTCAAACCGTTTTAAACGTTCAGGCTACGCTTTCTCAAGCCAACATAAAGTTTGTCTTCAAACTTTACTATCTAGTTATTATGTTGGCTTGAAAAAGCCAACATATTGTTATTGCTATTAAACTTATTATTATTATTATTCCGCTTTCTTCTGAGACTAAATTTTAAACACTAACTCGTCCTAGAGCTTTCAAGCTACATGCACCAAATTTTGCAAGGACCTTCAGACTGGTCTGACTTAGTGTGCTATATCTTTTCTAACTGATGGGACCTTCCGAATTCCTAAACGGGGGGCTCGAACACCCCAAAATTTCCATTGACTTAACATTGAGACAAACTTTGACGGGTCATAGCTGTGAGTGAGAAACTTGTAGAAACTTGTGGCTTACCACATTTAAGGTGACTGACAGGCTCTGTAAGAACATACATCACAATGGGGTGTAAGCTATACCCCTGGGGTGTAAGAGGCCCCCAAAATTTCCCATTGACTTATAATGGGGCAGGAAACATGCCCATATAAGGGAATAAAAGCGTCCCAGATGGAATATCTTTACTTTAGAGTGTCGTAGAGACATGGGGGTGGGCTCATTTTACTCAGTCATCCAATCAGTCTCTTAGGATCGCCCCAAAGCTATTTAGCCACGCCCCTAGCAACAATTTTGGGTACCCTAGCAACATCTCCCATAGACTACCATTATAAAAAGCCCAGATGGATATCTTTACACCAGAGTGTCATAGAGACATAGGGGTGGGCTCATTTTACTCAGGCATCCAATCAGTCTCTTAGGATTCCTACTGAGGTATTAAACCACGCCCCTAGCAACCAATTTGAGCACCCTAGCAACATAATAAACAAAGCCTTATATCTCTGGATCTGAACATCTTAGAGACATGGGGGTTGGGTCTTTGGGTCATGTTAGCTTCATGCTAGCTCCATGCTAAGTCATACTAGCTTCATGCTAGTTTCATGCTAGCTTTATGCTAATTTCATAATAAATCTTGCTAACTTCATGCTAAATCATGCTAACTTCATGTTAAATCTTGTTAGCTGCACGCTAAATAGTGCTAGCTTAATGCTAATCATGCTAGCATCATGCTAATCATGCTAGCTTCACGTTAAATCATGCTAGCTTCATGCTAATCATGCTATTCTCATGCTAACTTCATGTTAATCATGCAAGCCTCGTGCTAGCTTCATGCTAGCTTCATGCTAATCTTGCTAGTTTCATGCTAGCTTCATGCTAATCATGCTAGCATCATGCTAGCTTCATGCTAATCATGCTAGAATCATGCTAGTTTCATGCTAATCATGCTAGCATCATGCTAGCTTCATGCTAATCATGTTAGCATCATGCCAGCTTCATGCTAGCATCATGCTAGCTACATGCTAATCATGCTAACATCATGCTAGCTTCATGCTAATCATGCTAGCTTCATGCTAATCATGCTAGCTTCATGCTAATCATGCTAGCATCATGCTAGCTTCATGCTAATCATGCTAGCATCATGCTAGCTTCATGCTAGCTACATGCTAATCATGCTAGCATCATGCTAGCTTCATGCTAATCATGCTAGCATCATGCTAGCTTCATGCTAATCATGCTAGCATCATGCTAGCTTCATGCTAATCATGCTAGCATCATGCTAGCTTCATGCTAGCATCATGCTAGCTTCATGCTAATCATGCTAGCATCATGCTAGCTTCATGCTAGCTACATGCTAATCATGTTAGCATCATGCTAGCTACATGCTAATCATGCTAGCTTCATGCTAATCATGCTAGCATCATGCTAGCTTCATGCTAATCATGCTAACATCATGCTAGCTTCATGCTAGCTACATACTAATCATGCTAACATCATGCTAGCTACATGCTAATCATGCTAGCATCATGCTAGCTACATGCTAATCATGCTAGCATCATGCTAGCTTCATGCTAATCATGCTAGCATCATGCTAGCTTCATGCTAGCTTCATGCTAATCATGCTAGCTTCATGCTAGCTTCATGCTAATCATGCTAGCATCATGCTAACTTCATGCTAATCATGCTAACATCATGCTAATCATGCTAGCATCATGCTAGCTTCATGCTAATCATGTTAGCTTCATGCTAGCTTCATGCTAATCATGTTAGCTTCATACTTAAACATACTAACTGCCAGATAGCCTACTAAACTAAACTTCTGTCAATCCGTTTTAAACGTTCAGGCTACGCTTTTTCAAGCCAACATAAAGTTTGTCTTCAAACTTTAATATCTAGTTATTATTATTCTTCTTTTTCTTCTGAGACTAAAATTTCTAACTCTAACTCCTCCTAGAGCTTTTAAGCTACAGACACCAAACTTTGCACAGACCTTCAGTCTGGTCTGAGGAGGTGTGCTATATCTTTTCTAAGGGATCAGAATTACGGTTCTCCTAAACCGTCCGATCAAACATCCCAAAAAAGTCCCATAGACTTACATTCATAGAATGTTTAGGCTGAGTGTTTATTTTCAAATTCTAACTGTCAACTCTCATTCATACAAATACATTACATCATCTCTCAACCTCTCTCAGTCTATCTCTGTCTCACAAAACTCACTCAATAGCACAAACAAACACAACTACCCACCCACACACACACACACACAACCACACAGACACACAACCACACACAACTACACACAGACACACAACTACACACAGACACACAACTACACACAGACACACAATTACAAACACAAAATTATATATAACATACTGTCACAAAAACACAGACTCACACACGCTCACACACGCTCACACACACACACACACACACACACACACACACACACACACACACACACACACACACACACACACACACACACAACCCACAACTACACAAACACAGACACACAACCACAAAATTACACACACAAACACAATATTACACACCCAATCATACTCACACAAACACACACATAAATGTCCCAACTGCCCTAAATGCCCCATCTGCCCCAAATGCCTCATCTGCCCCAAATGCCCCAACCGCCCCATTTTGCCCCAACTGGCCAATTCTGCCCCAAATGCCCCAACTACCCAATTCTGCCCCAAATGCCCCAACTACCCAATTCTGCCCCAAATGCCTCATCTGCCCCAACTGCCCCATTCTGCCCCATCTGCCCTAAATACCCCATCTGCCCTAAATGCCCCATCTGCCCTAAATGCCCCGTCTGCCCTAAATGCCCCATCTGCCCCAAACACCCAATTCTGCCCCAACTGCCCTAAATGCCCCATCTGCCCCAACTACCCAATTCTGCCCCAAATGCCCCAACTACCCAATTCTGCCCCAAATGTCTCATCTGCCCCAACTGCCCTAAATACCCCATCTGCCCTAAATGCCCCATCTGCCCCAAATGCCCCATCTGCCCTAAATGCCCCATCTGCCCCAAATGCCCCATCTGCCCTAAATGCCCCATCTGCCCTAAATGCCCCATCTGCCCCAAACACCCAATTCTGCCCCAACTGCCCTAAATGCCCCATCTGCCCCAAATGCCCCAACTACCCAATTCTGCCGCAAATGCCCCAACTACCCAATTCTGCCCCAAATGCCTCATCTGCCCCAACTGGCCCATTCTGCCCCAACTGCCCTAAATACCCCATCTGCCCTAAATGCCCCATCTGCCCCAAATGCCCCATCTGCCCTAAATGCCCCATCTGCCCTAAATGCCCCATCTGCCCCAAACACCCAATTTTGCCCCAACTGCCCTAAATGCCCCATCTGCCCCAAATGCCCCAACTACCCAATTCTGCCCTAAATGCCTCATCTGCCCCATTCTGCCCCAACTGCCCTAAATACCCCATCTGCCCTAAATGCCCCATCTGCCCCAAATGCCCCATCTGCCCCAAACTGCCCTAAATGCCCCAACTGCCCTAAATGCCTCAAATACCCCACTGCCTCATCTGCCCCATTCTGCCCCAACTGCCCTAAATGCCCCAACTGCTCTAAATGCCCCATTTGCCCTAAATGCCCCATCTGCCCCAAGTGCCCCGTCTGCCCCAATTAACCAATTCTGCCCCAAATGTCCCAACTACCCTAAATGCCACAAATGCCCCATCTGCCCCAACTGCCCAATTCTGCTCCAACTAACCCATCTGCCCCAACTAACTTAACTGCCCCAACTGCAGCTCCATCTATTACTCTCAGACTAGGCTTTCTCAAGCCAACATAAAGTTTGTTCACAAACTTTAACCTCATCTAGTTATGTTGGCTTGAGAAAGCCAACATACTGTTGTTGCACTTAAACTTATTATTATTATTCTTTTTCCGAGACTAAAATTTCTAACTCTAACTCGGCGCTGAAACACCCCAAAATTTCCATTGACTTAACATTGAGACAAACTTTGACGGGTCATAGCTGCGAGTGAGAAACTTGTAGAAACTTTTGGCTTACCACATTTAAGGAGGCTGACAGGCTGTGTAAGAACATACCTCACAATGGGGTGTAAGCTGTACTGCTGGGGTGTAAGAGGCCCCCAAAATTTCCCATTGACTTATAATGGGGCAGGAAACATGCCCATAAAAGGGAATAAAAGCGTCCCAGATGGAATATCTTCACTTTAGAGTGTCTTAGAGACATGGGGGTGGGCTCATTTTACTCAAGCATCCAATCAGTCTCTTAGGATCACCCCAGAGCTATTAAGCCACGCCCCTAGCAACAATTTTGGGTACCCTAGCAACATCTCCCATAGACTACCATTATAAAAAGCCCAGATGGATATCTTTGCACCAGAGTGTCATAGAGACATAGGGGTGGGCTCATTTTACTCAGGCATCCAATCAGTCTCTTAGGATTCTTATTGAGGTATTAAGCCACGCCCCTAGCAACAAAATATGAAGACCCTAGCAACATAATAAACAAAGCCTTATATCTCTGGATCTGAACATCGTAGAGACACAGGGGTTGGACCGTTTTACTTGTGGCTTGAAGTGTAATCATTATGGGATGCCAATTTTCTCCCTAGCAACCAAACTTAGTACCCTAGCAACGGAATAAACAAAGCCTTATATCTCCGCTTCAGAACATCATAGAGACACGGGGGTTGGACCGTTTTACTTGTGGCTTGAAGTGTGATCATTATGGGATGCCAATTTTCTCCCTAGCAACCAAACTTAGTACCCTAGTAACGGAATAAACAAAGCCTTATATCTCCGCATCAGAACATTGTAGAGACACGGGGGTTGGACCGTTTTACTTGTGGCTTGAAGGGTGATCATTATGGGATGCCAATTTTCTCCCTAGCAACCAAACTTAGTACCCTAGCAACGCAATAAATGTTAGCTTCATGCTAGCTTCCTGCTAATCATGCTAGCTTCATGCTAGCTTCATGCTAATCATGCTAACATCATGCTAGCTTCATGCTAATCATGCTAACTTCATGCTAGCTTCATGCTAATCATGCTAACATCATGCTAGCTTCATGCTAATCATGCTAGCATCATGCTAGCTTCATGCTAATCATGCTAGCATCATGCTAGCATCATGCTAGCTTCATGTTAATCATGCTAGCATCATGCTAGCTTCATGCTAATCATGCTAGCATCATGCTAGCTTCATGCTAATCATGCTAGCATCATGCTAGCTTCATGCTAATCATGCTAGCTTCATGCTAATAATGCTAACATCAAGCTAGCTTCATGCTAATCATGCTAGCATCATGCTAGCTTCATGCTAACATCATGCTAGCTTCATGCTAATCATGCTAGCATCATGCTAGCTTCATGCTAATCATGCTAACTTCATGCTAATCATGCTAGCATCATGCTAGCTTCATGCTAATCATGCTAGCATCATGCTAGCTTCATGCTAATCATGCTAGCTTCATGCTAATCATGCTAGCAACAAGCTAGCTTCATGCTAATCATGCTAGCATCATGCTAGCTTCATGCTAATCATGCTAACATCATGCTAGCTTCATGGTAAATCATGCTACCTTCATACTTAAACATACTAACAGCCAGATAGCCTACTAAACTAAACTTATGTCAAACCGTTTTAAACATTCAGGCTACGCTTTCTCAAGCCAACATAAAGTTTGTCTTCAAACTTTACTATCTAGTTATTATTCTTTTTCCGAGACTAAAATTTCTAACTCTAACTCGTCCTAGAGCTTTCAAGCTACAGCCATCAAACTTTGGACAGACCTTCGGTCTGATCTGACTCGAGTTGCTATATCTTTTCTAACTGATGGGACCTTCCGAATTCCTAAACGGGGCGCTGAAACACCCCAAAATTTCCATTGACTTAACATTGAGACAAACTTTGACGGGTCATAGCTGCGAGTGAGAAACTTGTAGAAACTTTTGGCTTACCACATTTAAGGAGGCTGACAGGCTGTGTAAGAGCATACCTCACAATGGGGTGTAAGCTGTACTGCTGGGGTGTAAGAGGCCCCCAAAATTTCCCATTGACTTATAATGGGGCAGGAAACATGCCCATAAAAGGGAATAAAAGCGTCCCAGATGGTATATCTTCACTTTAGAGTGTCTTAGAGACATGGGGGTGGGCTCATTTTACTCAAGCATCCAATCAGTCTCTTAGGATCACCCCAGAGCTATTAAGCCACGCCCCTAGCAACAATTTTGGGTACCCTAGCAACATCTCCCATAGACTACCATTATAAAAAGCCCAGATGGATATCTTTGCACCAGAGTGTCAAAGAGACATAGGGGTGGGCTCATTTTACTCAGGCATCCAATCAGTCTCTTAGGATTCTTATTGAGGTATTAAGCCACGCCCCTAGCAACAAAATATGAAGACCCTAGCAACATAATAAACAAAGCCTTATATCTCTGGATCTGAACATCATAGAGACACAGGGGTTGGACCATTTTACTTGTGGCTTGAAGTGTGATCATTATGGGATGCCAATTTTCTCCCTAGCAACCAAACTTAGTACCCTAGCAACGGAATAACAAAGCCTCATATCGCTGCATCAGAACATTGTAGAGACACGGGGGTTGGACCGTTTTACTTGTGGCTTGAAGTGTGATCATTATGGGATGCCAATTTTCTCCCTAGCAACCAAACTTAGTACCCTAGTAACGGAATAAACAAAGCCTTATATCTCCGCATCAGAACATTGTAGAGACACGGGGGTTGGACCGTTTTACTTGTGGCTTGAAGGGTGATCATTATGGGATGCCAATTTTCTCCCTAGCAACCAAACTTAGTACCCTAGCAACGCAATAAATGTTAGCTTCATGCTAGCTTCCTGCTAATCATGCTAACATCATGCTAGCTTCCTGCTAATCATGCTAGCTTCATAATAGCTTCATGCTAATCATGCTAACATCATGCTAGCTTCCTGCTAATCATGCTAACTTCATGCTAGCTTCATGCTAATCATGCTAACTTCATGCTAGCTTCATGCTAATCATGCTAACATCATGCTAGCTTCATGCTAATCATGCTAGCATCATGCTAGCTTCATGCTAATCATGCTAGCATCATGCTAGCTTCATGTTAATCATGCTAGCATCATGCTAGCTTCATGCTAATCATGCTAGCATCATGCTAGCTTCATGCTAATCATGCTAGCAGCATGCTAGCTTCATGCTAATCATGCTAACATCAAGCTAGCTTCATGCTAATCATGCTAGCATCATGCTAGCTTCATGCTAATCATGCTAGCATCATGCTAGCTTCATGCAAATCATGCTAGCATCATGCTAACTTCATGCTAATCATGCTAACATCATGCTAGCTTCATGCTAATCATGCTAGCATCATGCTAGCTTCATGCTAATCATGCTAACTTCATGCTAATCATGCTAGCATCATGCTAGCTTCATGCTAATCATGCTAGCAACAAGCTAGCTTCATGCTAATCATGCTAGCATCATGCTAGCTTCATGCTAATCATGCTAGCAACAAGCTAGCTTCATGCTAATCATGCTAGCATCATGCTAGCTTCATGCTAATCATGCTAACATCATGCTAGCTTCATGCTAATCATGCTAACATCATGCTAGCTTCCTGCTAATCATGCTAACTTCATGCTAGCTTCATGCTAATCATGCTAACTTCATGCTAGCTTCATGCTAATCATGCTAACATCATGCTAGCTTCATGCTAATCATGCTAGCATCATGCTAGCTTCATGCTAATCATGCTAGCATCATGCTAGCTTCATGTTAATCATGCTAGCATCATGCTAGCTTCATGCTAATCATGCTAGCATCATGCTAGCTTCATGTTAATCATGCTAGCATCATGCTAGCTTCATGCTAATCATGCTAGCATCATGCTAGCTTCATGCTAATCATGTTAGCAGCATGCTAGCTTCATGCTAATCATGCTAACATCAAGCTAGCTTCATGCTAATCATGCTAGCATCATGCTAGCTTCATGCTAATCATGCTAGCATCATGCTAGCTTCATGCAAATCATGCTAGCATCATGCTAACTTCATGCTAATCATGCTAACATCATGCTAGCTTCATGCTAATCATGCTAGCATCATGCTAGCTTCATGCTAATCATGCTAACTTCATGCTAATCATGCTAGCATCATGCTAGCTTCATGCTAATCATGCTAGCAACAAGCTAACTTCATGCTAATCATGCTAGCATCATGCTAGCTTCATGCTAATCATGCTAGCAACAAGCTAGCTTCATGCTAATCATGCTAGCATCATGCTAGCTTCATGCTAATCATGCTAACATCATGCTAGCTTCATGCTAATCATGCTAACATCATGCTAGCTTCCTGCTAATCATGCTAACTTCATGCTAGCTTCATGCTAATCATGCTAACTTCATGCTAGCTTCATGCTAATCATGCTAACATCATGCTAGCTTCATGCTAATCATGCTAGCATCATGCTAGCTTCATGCTAATCATGCTAGCATCATGCTAGCTTCATGTTAATCATGCTAGCATCATGCTAGCTTCATGCTAATCATGCTAGCATCATGCTAGCTTCATGCTAATCATGCTAGCAGCATGCTAGCTTCATGCTAATCATGCTAACATCAAGCTAGCTTCATGCTAATCATGCTAGCATCATGCTAGCTTCATGCTAATCATGCTAGCATCATGCTAGCTTCATGCAAATCATGCTAGCATCATGCTAACTTCATGCTAATCATGATAACATCATGCTAGCTTCATGCTAATCATGCTAGCATCATGCTCGCTTCATGCTAATCATGCTAGCATCATGCTAGCTTCATGCTAATCATGCTAGCATCATGCTAGCTTCATGCTAATCATGCTAGCAGCATGCTAGCTTCATGCTAATCATGCTAACATCAAGCTAGCTTCATGCTAATCATGCTAGCATCATGCTAGCTTCATGCTAATCATGCTAGCATCATGCTAGCTTCATGCAAATCATGCTAGCATCATGCTAACTTCATGCTAATCATGCTAACATCATGCTAGCTTCATGCTAATCATGCTAACTTCATGCTAATCATGCTAGCATCATGCTAGCTTCATGCTAATCATGCTAGCAACAAGCTAGCTTCATGCTAATCATGCTAGCATCATGCTAGCTTCATGCTAATCATGCTAACATCATGCTAGCTTCATGGTAAATCATGCTACCTTCATACTTAAACATACTAACAGCCAGATAGCCTACTAAACTAAACTTATGTCAAACCGTTTTAAACGTTCAGGCTACGCTTTCTCAAGCCAACATAAAGTTTGTCTTCAAACTTTACCATCTAGTTATTATTATTCTTTTTCTTCTGAGACTAAAATTTCTAACTCTAACTCGTCCTAGAGCTTTCAAGCTACAGCCATCAAACTTTGGACATACCTTCGGTCTGATCTGACTCGAGTTGCTATATCTTTTCTAACTGATGGGACCTTCCGAATTCCTAAACGGGGCGCTGAAACACCCCAAAATTTCCATTGACTTAACATTGAGACAAACTTTGACGGGTCATAGCTGCGAGTGAGAAACTTGTAGAAACTTGTGGCTTACCACATTTAAGGAGGCTGACAGGCTCTGTAAGAACATACCTCACAATGGGGTGTAAGCTGTACCCCTGGGGTGTAAGGGGCCCCCAAAATTTCCCATTGACTTATAATGGGGCAGGAAACATGCCCATAAAAGGGAATAAAAGCGTCCCAGATGGAATATCTTCACTTTAGAGTGTCTTAGAGACATGGGGGTGGGCTAATTTTACTCAAGCATCCAATCAGTCTCTTAGGATCACCCCAGAGCTATTAAGCCACGCCCCTAGCAACAATTTTGGGTACCCTAGCAACATCTCCCATAGACTACCATTATAAAAAGCCCAGATGGATATCTTTGCACCAGAGTGTCATAGAGACATAGGGGTGGGCTCATTTTACTCAGGCATCCAATCAGTCTCTTGGGATTCTTATTGAGGTATTAAGCCACGCCCCTAGCAACAAAATATGAAGACCCTAGCAACATAATAAACAAAGCCTTATATCTCTGGATCTGAACATCGTAGAGACACAGGGGTTGGACCGTTTTACTTGTGGCTTGAAGTGTAATCATTATGGGATACCAATTTTCTCCCTAGCAACCAAACTTAGTACCCTAGCAACGGAATAAACAAAGCCTTATATCTCCGCATCAGAACATTGTAGAGACACGGGGGTTGGACCGTTTTACTTGTGGCTTGAAGTGTGATCATTATGGGATGCCAATTTTCTCCCTAGCAACCAAACTTAGTACCCTAGCAACGGAATAAACAAAGCCTTATATCTCCGCATCAGAACATTGTAGAGACACGGGGGTTGGACCGTTTTACTTGTGGCTTGAAGGGTGATCATTATGGGATGGCAATTTTCTCCCTAGCAACCAAACTTAGTACCCTAGCAACGCAATAAATGTTAGCTTCATGCTAGCTTCCTGCTAATCATGCTAGCTTCATGCTAATTATGCTAACATCATGCTAGCTTCATGCTAATCATACTAGCTTCATGCTAATCATGCTAACATCATGCTAGCTTCATGCTAATCATGCTAGCATCATGCTAACTTCATGCTAATCATGCTAACATCATGCTAGCTTCATGCTAATCATGCTAACATCATGCTAGCTTCATGCTAGCTTCATGCTAATTATGCTAACATCATGCTAGCTTCATGCTAATCATACTAGCTTCATGCTAATCATGCTAACATCATGCTAGCTTTATGCTAACATCATGCTAGCTTCATGCTAATCATGCTATCTTCATGCTAGCTTCATGCTAATCATGCTATCTTCATGCTAGCTTCATGCTAATCATGCTAGCATCATGCTAGCTTCATGCTAATCATGCTAACTTCATGCTAGCTTCATGCTAATCATGCTAGCATCATGCTAGCTTCATGCTAATCATACTAGCTTCATGCTAATCATGTTAACATCATGCTAGCTTCATGCTAATCATGCTAGCTTCATGCTAATCATGCTAGCTTCATGCTAATCATGTTAGCATCATGCTAATCATGCTAGCATCATGCTAGCTTCATGCTAATCATGCTAGCATCATGCTAATCATGCTAGCATCATACTAGCTTCATGCTAATCATGCTAGCATCATGCTAGCTTTATGCTAATCATGCTATCATCATGCTAGCCTCATGTTAAATTATGCTAGCTTCATGCTAGCTTCATGCTAAATCATGCTTGCTTCATGCTAAATCATGTTCGCTTCATGTTAAATCATGCTAGCTTTATCTTAAATCATGATAGCTTCATGCTAAGTTGTCAAACTCTACTCTCAGACTAGGCTTTCTCAAGCCAACATAAAGTTTGTTCCGACGAACTTTTCTATCTAGTTATAATTTGATGCTCCTAAAGTCTCTTTAAAAACAGTTAAATGCTATTTTGTCTGTTTGTAACAGCAACTTAAAAAGCAGAATAAAAACAGGTGGTGGTCCTCCATCTTCATGTAATGTGCTGGCAGGAGTGATGTCTCTAAACTGGCTGATTGTACAGATCATCTCTGGAGCAGTTGCTCTTTCTTAAACCCACAGCCAATGCAACAATTTAATTCCTGATAAATACAATTTTAATTGTAGTTTATTTTAAGATTGTGTTGTCCTCTCTTTTGTGCAGTTGTAGATAATACACCAACACGTTTAGCAGTTTCCAATAATGTGGTAAATAAAGTATGATGTGCAGTAAGGGAATGGGAATGTTATTCAACATCAATAGATTATAAAATGCAACCGTTTCTGATAGCAATGCACATGACAGTAAAGAAATCCTCTCAGATGGTAGTCCTTTAGAGAAACTATATGCCAGTGGTTAAATAAGTTTACTTCAATAATTGCATTATTCTTAACTGATTTCTGACTATATTAGCAGTATTCCACGTTAACTGAAAGTCCTGCATCTGCTGAGTCTGCACAGAAAGTGTAGTAAAGAAGATAAAGATAATGAAAATATGTGCAAAAAACTTATTTGGTTATTTTGGTCATTTTTGTCACAGAACAGGGACAGGGTAACATATTTGTAGACAACGTTTTAAAGATAGAACAGATAGAAATTACTAAACGAAAACCCTTTCATGCACGACATTGTAAGCTACTTGACAATCTAAATAAAAAACTAAAACAGGAGATTAGTTTATTCAAATGAAAATTATTTCACACTGAGTAATAGTCTTTATTGTACATAACATCTATTAGTGCTGGGTATGATTCATTGCTGTTTTTATTAAGAAAATTCAAAAAATTTAAAATGAATGTGATCAGCATGTTTGTCTTGTCATTTGTTTAAGAATAATAATCAAACACCTGTTACACAAAAACAAGTCGCACAAGTACAGAAAAAATATATTTGTTATATTATATATTTTTTAAATAACATCGCTAAAAGATTTAATTAATATATCCTTTTTTATTACGTGTTGAATTTTAAAAGCTCTTTATATTAATCATGCAACTTACGCAGATTGCGCTCGTATAATGGAGAATACGCGACTGCGTCAGACTTTCCGTATCACATCCGCTTAAAAAGGTACAAATTAATCTTGTTTACATGAAATAAACCTGCTCCCGAGCAGGTTTGAGCTTACGGACCTGTTGCTATGACAGCAAGTTTAGAATGAGCTTCGAAGAACCAAATAATCCAAGATCATGCCAAATCATCAACAACCAAATCCAGCTAACTGAGTTAGCGACGTAAGAACGGGGCTCAGATCTGCAGCCTCCTCATACTCACTTAAATCAGTGAGCGAGCGTCTTCTGTCTCCAGTACAGCAGGAGGCGCTGCAGCTCTTTAGTCCGCAAATAAAGTAAAGAAAGAAAGAAAGAGCGCGCGTGTGATGTGTTTGTGTATCCTCAGTGTTTTTCTCTCTTGCGTGTTTTATTGAGTGTAAACAGTGTCTTGTCTCTGTGTATTTAAGTGTTGAGACGTTGATGATGTGCTATAAATCAGTATGAACTGATCTGTCCATGCTGGATATAACGTTACTGATGATTTCATCACAGAAATCTCTCAGCTGAAGAAAGAGGTGGCGTTACTGGAGACAAAGCTGAGGTCAAGAGGAGATTTATCAATGAATCGAGAGGTTTGTACAGCTTAAACATCATTTATCTGAATCAGGGGTGTATTCCAAAAAGCAGGTTATGTGACTTACCCGGGTAAGTTTAGGAGTAAGTAAGCGGATAACCTCTGCTTCCGGTTCCTAATACGGAGGTAACTTACGGGTTATGTAAGTAACCATAGCAACTGACTCTCTGAAGATAACCTGCTCCGGACCAGGTTATGTTGCAGGGTAAGTTCATTTTAGTTAATAAAACGAGGGTCCGGAGGATGTCTGCGCATGCGTGTACATATGATGAGCGTGCAGCGGGCGTGGAAGTATATATTTAGCATAATATTACAATGTTAAAGCATTTATTTTATTACATTTACAGTCGCAAATATTTATGGCTTTCTTAAAAAAATTATGATATTTTCTTTAAAGAAACTGTTTTTTAATTACATGGATTGATATTTGTGATTGGACTAATTACTATACATTAAATTATGTCCATTATTAATAAAATTTATTCATATTTGTGTTCGGACTAAATACTATACATTTAATTATGTTCATTATTAATATATCTCCAAATATCAGTGGATGTATGAAACACATTTCCATCAGTTAATTAATGTTAACAATAAAGTACATTTCCGTATCAATTTTGTCAATTCATAAATAACCTCATCTTTCACTTGCTATATAATTTGAGATTAATCTAAAGTTCCAAGGTGATACAGTGTTATACAATGGAAAGTCCAAAAACTAAACGGGGTCACCCAAAGGAGCAGAAGTAAAATAAGTACAATATAGTGAATATAATCATAGTGCATTTTATGCATACACAATACAATCATATCTAAAAAAAAAAAAACTGTAAATAAGCCTTATGACAGATTATGCACTTGATGTGCCACAACCTTTATGAAAATTAACCATGGTTTTATTGATGTAAAGTTGTGGTAACCATGTTTTTTTTGGGGGGGGGCATTGATCAGCAAAACCATGGTTTAACTATGGTTTTTGAAAACCATGGTTGTCAAAACCATGGTTATTTTGTGGTACCATGGTTTTACTGTAACCATGTTTTTAGTTTTAACTGTAGTAAAACCATTGTTAATTTTTGTAAGAGAAAAGATAATCTTAATATATATATTAGATATAATTAATATATTTAAAGTCATATATAAAATCTATGATTATTTTTACAGGCATTTAAATAATATTATGTGTATTTTCGTTGAGACACATATAATATTGGACTTAAATGGGGTAAAATAGATTCATATTAATTATTTAATTAATTAATTTGATCTGTTTTGTAATCACACACTTCTAAGCCGATTATGAAACATTGATTTTGACAGAAAGTATTGGTTTATAATGTTATTTCTCATTTAAAAACTTTTAAGTTATCTGACGTTTCCATGGTGACTCGTGAAATCTGTGATCCATTGACAATGCCTTTATGTTGTTACCATGAGCGCGTGTTAACTCTGGGTTACTTTCAGTGGGTTGATTGAACTAACTCTTAAACTGTGTTTTGGAACCGACATACCCAGAGTAAGCAAGTTTGGGGTTGATCAACCCAAAGTTCAGGGTTAATCTAATGGTAAGTTAACCCTGCTTTCTGGAATACACCCCAGACAACATCAAATCATTTCTAATCTTACTGTCTGTGTGTGTTGTGTTGTCAGGATGTGGATTGTTGTGAATCTTCAGTGTATGTGACTGATGATGTGAGTCTGGATTCAGTGTGGATGAGCAGAGATCAGAGCCGCACACCACAGACACTGCTGGACTCTAAACTCTCTGAAGAGAAATCCAGACACACACAGGACTCCGATCTCAGTCTGACTTTACTCTGTTATACTGAGTCAAAGCTCACAGACACTCAGGACACTACAGTGTGTGACAGTAAACAGAGCTTACAGGAGGATCAAACCTCCACAGAGTCTCTGGATTCTGTCTGTAACGCTGGAGAACAGCAGCAGATCCTGCAGACCACACTGAAGATGTGTTCAGTTAAACTCATCGACTGCACGAACCTCATGATGAAGATTAAAACTGAACCCACAGATATCAAAACTGAACCCACAGAAATCAAAACTGAACCCACAGAAATCAAAACTGAACCCACAGAAGAGGAAGGTCGTACTGAGGAAGATGATGATTTTATTTCATCAGGTATGTCTCCTTAATTATTGTTCTATTTTTAACTGGGAGCACCTATTTTGGGTTTTCAGTCACAAACTCACTGAGTTTAGGATATCTTTAATATTTATTGAGCAACAGGTATGCTTAAAGGGTAAGTTCACCCTAAAATAATAATTTGATCATAAATCACTTACCTCTGTGTTGTTCTAAACCCCCAAGTGCTCCGATTGTCTTATGAATACATTTGTAGATATTTTTGATGAAGTCCGAGAGGCTTCTTTCTGTCCAAATGACTTCAGTTAGTTTCAAAATTCCCCAGAAAATAATGAAGGACGTGCTCTTAAACAGGACATAATATATGGAATTATTTGTGCATCTTTGAATAACTGTAAGAATATTTGTTTTTAATCCCGTCCGAATCGGCCATGTCTGTGTTTTTCTCTGCAACCTCTGTAAAAATTCCAGAGCAATTTACCTAATGTTTTTCGCCAAACTCAGAGGTCTTTTCTTTTGATAAATGTAATCCCGTCCGGATGCAAATGTCTATGCTTAATCGCAATATCTTTTGAAAACGCGGTTCTTTTCGTGTTTTGGCCAACGTGATCTGCCGTAAGATCTTGAGTCCCATTCATTCAGATTTATGTTTTTTTCCATTCTGCGAAATAAAATAATTAAATCAAGACGAGCTGAATATCATACACTGTTAAGACTGGCCACTGTAATATCAATTACGTTATAAGGTAAGGAACTTATTTTGTTTCACTCTGAAATGGTAATGTTAATTAATTAAGATAATAAATTGTTATTAATCATTATTTCCTAATTTCTTTGGGTTTATTATAAGCAGCCAGTTATATAAAACACGTAGACTACTTTGTATGATTTGTATAAGTTATTTTGATTTGTTAAAATCAAATTAATAAATTACATGTTCTGTAATAATTTTACATTTAAAGCAAAATATCAAACATTAGGTTACAAACACACATATACAGAGCACGTGATCTTCTGCAACGCCAAAATGCATGAAACAGACACTCCTATCTCAGGAATAGCATGAGAATTTTAATCCCGTCCGAATCGGCCAAAATCACAGATGTCTTTTTTGCGGTACAAGTTGCAGGGGGGTTAGTTGAAAACGCATCACTGGTACGCAGGCCGCGTCTCGATCAGATCCTCAAGAATGCGCATTTGCACAGGATCATGACATTAGACATTGTAGAGATGAGAGAGATAGAGAGGTAAGAATGGTGCACACTTCGAGAAAACTTAATAGAAATCTAGAAACAAATGATTAAAGTATAACCTAACTATAGTGATTGTTTTACTAACTGCTGACCATCTTAGGGAATCTCTATGGCTAATTAATAAGACATATTGATGCTGATTCAGTATGTCGTTTTTCTTGTTAATTGAATCTTTTGGGGTATCTTATGCTTATAATTAGTAAAGAAGGTTGAGTCTTATAACTTCCTTTAAGGTTTGATCAATTGTGCATAATGACATGTGCAACGAATGCATAGGCCTATAGGGTGTCAGACTCATAGATTTGCATAATTTGGGGGCGGTTTCCCGGACAGGGATTAGATTTGTCCTAGACTAAAATAAATGTAAGAGCTGTCCAAACTCAAAACAACTTGTACTGACATATCTTAAAATACATCAGCGCCCTTTGTTGTGCCTAAAGATGCACACAAGTAATGTTTTAGTAAGGCATGTTTGTTAAAACTAGTTTTATTTCCTGATTACACTAAGGCCTAGTCCTGGTTTAAGCTAATCACTGTCTGGGAAACCACCCCTTAAAAGTTCAGGTTTTAAAGTTTGGGTCAACCTTTGGCACAGCTTTAAAGCAAACTTGTAAGTGAATTGTAATGTATTTATCTTTGTTTGAATAACTACTCAACCTATACCTTACACATTAATTCAGTGTTTCCGATATACACCCAACCGTGGCGGGCCGCCACGCCTAAAACATCCCCGCCACGCCTGCGGTTGTGGATAGAAGGGATACAGCAAACGAAATCTCGCCGGATGAGCACTATCCTAATCCTTCACCCAAACCCAACTCTAAACACAACATTTCACAGAATTGTAGGATGTATTTGTCTCTCATTTAGCCAGATACGCTGTTTTCATCCTAATAATCCTACCTCCAAATCTAATTCTAAATTTTTCGGCATTTTCTGTATCCCTTCTAGACAAAACACGCGGCAGCAGCTCGCAAAATAAATAAAGCTAGTGAAATGTCCGCCCTTCCAGACTGGCTGTCTTAAAGAAATAAATTGCTTTCTGGATTGGCGTTGTTCACTCATTTATAAATAAATCTCCTAAACTATATCATCATTTCCCCCATGGGTTTAGTTTCATGCACAAAAAGATTTAAATCAACAGATGATGATTAGGCTACGTCTCTGTTTTGAGAAATAATAATAAAATAAATAAGCCTATACGAAATATGTTATAATTATCAGATTGACAATTAAAAAAGTATTTGAGTTGCTGTTCTTTTTTTGTGACGCGCTGTTAAACCAAAGCAGCAGAAAACACGTCATGTTTTTAACGATTTTAAATAAGCACAAGGTTTTCTCCTTATTGTGAGTTTACACAAATAAAAATACACAATTTACAGTTTCGAATGTTATTTTACTTTTATCTGTATGGCAATAAAATAAGGGTAATTTAAGTTGCAAGGTCATCACGCGTATGCTTTTCACATGCGCATATACACGGACGCAGCGCGGGGCTGCGAGAAAAGACATGATTAAACTTTAGATTTAACATATTACGAGTTTTTTGGACATTCATTTGGAATCACTGTACTCATATTATCAACTTATCAGGCCATTAGTTATTGAGAATATAGGCTATAAACGCAGCGCGCTGCTGACCGCTCAGCTGTCAAGCAATCTTCTGTGCTTTAGATCGACACTCACAAAGTTTCACATTAAAGGGTAACTAAACCCCTGGTCAGACCCTGACTCCACCCACTGGCAATATTTGAAAAATGCAAGAAAAGTGGGCAGATCCCAACGGAGATAGAGGGGACGAACTAAGCTCGTACCAAGCATGTGGTGAGATCGTAACAAGGGCGTGGTGATCTTGAACCTGCTTACGTCACGAGTTACTTTTTGGACCCAACATCCAATAGGAAAATTCAACTGCAGTAGCCACCGTTCAACCTGAAGAGGGCAGCACTCAGACGTTTTTACACCATATATTGTAGTATTGAAACACTTTATATCCAAATGTCAAAAAACTTACTAAAATCAATGAACAGCACTAATAAAGCATCATTCTTACAGATCATTAACTAAAAAAAGTTGGTTAAGGGTTTAGTTACTCTTTAAATGATAAGATGTTTGTTCAAAAACAAAAGGCTAAACACTGAATACTACTTATATGGGACTGCAAGACATTAATAGTCAAATCTGTTTGGAAGGAAACTTACATTATTCCCGTGGAAGAGAAGGACGTTGGTTATAAAAACTTGAAGCAGATGGACGGTAAGACTGTTTCATCTGTTTTCAGACGAAACAACAGGATCGGGGTACTCGCGGGTGAAACTCCTAATATTTGATGTAACGGGTGTAATAATATTAACGTGTTATAAGCGTTGTAGATCCAGGTCGGGACTCAATAGGCGAGAGTGAACTGCGGGTCTAACATCCAAGACCAAAATTCGACTGGATTCCGATAGGTAATAGTTTTTAAATGTCCCCGTCAGGGACGTACTGGGACTGAAATTCAGCCCGGGACTTCAAGATGGAGAGGCCTTTTACGCGAGTGCCCTTGGGGCACGAGCAGGATTTTTTTTAGTTATTTTATTTGTAATAGTGTTTTTATGGTATAAAGAGAATCAGGTTATGCCGAAGACCTTAAAGAAACTTTAGGGTAACACCTGCCTCCCCAGGTTGTATAAGCAAGTAACCACTGCACTGAACACAACCAGGTCAGCAAAACCTAATCTCGAACACATAAGTCACTGTATACTGCTAACTACCAGCATGTCATGTGTACAGTCAGTCTGAGTGATACAATTGTTACAAATACTCACACATACCCACTCAGATACTCAAAAACTACAATACAGTCCCATAAAATAGGGATTGTGTGTGTACATACTCACTTTCAACTCTCCCTGGCTCCACTTCCCCTGTGCTGGACCCTGCCTCTGCTTACTGATTGTACAGCTACATATGCATGAGAAGAACATCAGTAATAAATATGACTTAGAATAATTCCTTTTTTTAATTCAATCTGTGCTTTAGTCAGGTTATTATCTAGTATGTGGCACTATTGCATTTTATCCTATATGATAATATGTAATGTGCTGTATTTTTCTATTTGTGTGTCCTTTATAAAGCTTTGATTGATTGATTGATTGATATGCCTACCCTGCTGAAAAAAAACAGCATCAAACAAGCATGGGAATGATGCTGGTCTATGCTGGTTTGATGCTGGTTTAGCTGGTGGTCACCAGCATACCAGAACCAAAACACAAGATGCTGGTCCTGCTGGTATGCTGTTTTTTTTCCAGCAGGGTAATATGATTGCCTAATCAGCCCTGCACACTGCCCCTGTACCCATCACTGTTCTTGTACTGTCCATTCTCCTCCTCCTCTTGCTCTGCTTTCCTTCCTCCTCCTCTTCAATATGAATGCAGGGGTCATCATCAACCTGTCTCTCTCTATCACTCTCCAACAGCTAATATACAGACATACAGGGATTCCGTAGACCATTTTACTGTTTGTACACAATGACGACGTGGCAACGTATGCACGCGCACGTTGGCAATGGAAGTATGGCAAGTTAGTATATTAGTATATAATTGGTGCAACCAAACGCAATTACCAGACATTTTGATGCTGAGAAACCGTTTTAAAAACTTTTTGAGTTGCTAACACGTTGGAACCACTGGGGAACAACACCACTTCTGTTGCCAAAATGCGTGCACGGGATATTTGATCAAGTGGGCTGTAAAAGGGTCTATAGACATTATGTAGCTCCCCCCCTTTTCAGCGCTGCGCTAATTGTCTTTTAAATCCTTCTGTTTCAAATTATTGATTTATTTGGTAGGTAGCAATGTAATAAGCGGGATAATGTAGAGCGAGGCGGTTGTTATAGCGAATACAACCTCGTCAGGCTGATTCAAGCTCCGCTTTGCGTGGGGTCCTGATAAGCCTGTTGGGGTTGTGTTCGCTACAACAACAACAACCGCCTCGGTCTACATTATCCCTTACATAATATATGCCTATATTTAAATGCAAATATAAATGATTTCAGTGTATAATAAGTGCATCACTAATCGTGTACCTGTCATGTCCATGCTGCTGGTCCTTCCTCATCTGCACCTCCTGCCATAGCGCTCTTTTGACTGCGAAAAAGGTCTGTTAACTTGGGGCATTTAGCTGCATCTTGTGCCAACATTTAAATTTTTTCCCCTGTCTAAGTTGCATTCGCACAAAACCAAACCTGACCAAAAGTTAACTCTTTTGATCAGCGGCGCCTTTGAGCCAATCGGATGTCAGGAAAAAGAGGATCAGTTCAAACTGGGAGGGGCTGCTCTTATCCCCCTCAAGATTTGAAGTATTGGTTTGGTCCTGTCTGAAACACACAGACACAGCGTTCCGCTGCAGCTGAGCAGCCGTTCACAGGGTTTCCGCGGAGTCATAAAAAGTCATAAAACGTCTTAAATTTAATAATGAAAATTTAAGGCCATAAAAAGTCATAAAAACATCCGGATTTTCCATACAAGGTCATAAATTACATTTAGGCACGTCTTAAATTTATATACTCGTTCATTCATTGTTGCCTTTCCCCACAAAAATGCGCTGGCGGCGGCATTCACTCGTTTTGCCTGTTGTAGTTCTGTCTGAGGAATCTGGGTGGGATAATCACAGCGTTCCAGGACTACAAGGTCCATGCGTCAGTGCAGCAAACAGACTTGTCGGAAGTACTTCAGAAACCTGCGGTCCCGCGCGAGCCGTGAACTTTCGAGGGTCATTCACAATGGGAAAGTGTACATTAAACGAGCTATGTCTCGAAGACGGTGCGTTTAGTAGTTGGCTCAAGCTCGTAGCAAAAAATCGGTATAAAGCCTATTGCACACTGTGTAAGAAGGCGCTGGAGCTGTCTAGTTTAGGCATAAAATAAGGTGACCAGACGTCCCCGTTTTCCGGGGAGAGTCCCGTTTTTTGCTGTTCTATCCCCGGAATTTCCCCGTTTCAGCACGTCCAAAACAACAAGCAAATACACTGAAAACCCGATCAACATGTAGTGTTTGTAATACCAGACCGGAGCAATCATGTAATGATTATTTTCACCAGCAGAGGGGGCCGCGAGCTACTGATTACTTGCGCACGCCACTGATTTAGCGATAAAGAATTTACTACGAGACACATGAGAGAGCGTCATTATCATCAATCAAGTCATCATAAGATATGAAAACAATTGAAGTTATCGGGGGTTAAGGTACTAACTATGCATGTTAAATTAAAGTAATAAACCAATGAAGTGAACTGAATTGGTATCTTAGAAGTCATTTTTGATGAGGTATGTCTCTTGTATAAAAAAAGGAAAAAATTAGATTTAGGCTACAGAAATTACAATTAATTGAATTAGAAACACTGCAAAAAAATGGCCTCCTTATTAGTATTTTTCCTCTTGTTTTCAATACAAATATCAAAAAATTCTTAAGTCAAGATGCATTTTCTTTATGGGCAAAATAAGTTACATTTTTAGACAAAAATATTAAATTTGTGCTTAAAACAGGGAAATAAAAAAATCTTCCACTACTTAATTCAAGAAAAAGATTTTTGCATGTTTTAAGCACAAATAAATTCACTTCAATTTGATTTTTTTGTCTTAAAGCTAGATTTTTCTTAGGGGATTTTGCTTATAAAGAAAATGCATCTTTATTTAAGAATTTTAAGATATTTGTACTGAAAACAAGACAAAAATACTATTAAGTAAGAAGTAAGTCATTTTTTGCAGTGAACCCACAACAGTAAAAAGAAGAAAACTTTCAAAAACGTTTGGTCCCTATTTTTTTTATTTATAGATAACAACAAATGAGATTTTAATGATATTTTGACCATTTAACTAGAAAATGTCCCGGGTTTTCATTTAAAAAATCTGGTCACCTTAGCATAAAAGCCTTACGTTCGCATGCAAAGTCAGACAAGCATAAAGTTGCTGTAAAAGGTCTGCAGCGGGTGCAGGCAATCAGTCAGTTTTTTCCGGCTCCGTCACTACCCGGTCCAAGTACAGCACGGGATTCCGTTTGTCTCGTATCCAGTGCCACACACAATTGTTAAGTGTTGTTCCTGTGTTCTTGATGCTTAAGAAAAGGGAGCCTTCAATTTGTTATTCTTAAGAAAGTGGAACCTTTACTAATAAAACTTGTTACTAATTTCAATGAAAGTAAAAAAAATAAAGACTTTTGAAAGGAATTTTTATGTTATTTTTCGTTATTCGTGTAGGTCATAAATTTAAATCATAATGGTCATAAAAAGGTCTTAAAAAGTCTTAAATTTGACTGACTAAACCCTGCAGAAACCCTGCGTTCAGGCCGGTGCGGTAGCGCATTGTAAAAAAAACCTTTTTTACCACCGGCCGGTTCGGCCTGAAATGGACCGGCCGTTCGGGATTGCTCCCGGAATTCCCGATGGCCCCTGGTCCCCGTGCTTATTTGGGTTTAAGCTCTGTCTGAAGACCGTTAAAGGTTTATATTTAAGTTATTTAATTGCGCGATTTGCGGTGTGAACGGGTCGGGGTCTTTATGTCAAACAGGCCGGGTGTGGAATAAATTGTTGCCGATGTCGGTTCTGTCAATCACAGTGTGCGGATTATCAAACAGGACTGTGCGTGACTTTGCAACAGCTCTGTAACGCTAAACACGAGCACGAACTTGCACACTACATTAAAACTACAATGAAAGATCCGTATGAAGCTATAAAACTTACGTATTTTTTAAGAAAATACAGTTTAGATCAAACATAGAAAAGCAATATACTATAAATATAAGGAAAAGTAAATGACAGCATGAAAATGATAAAAAAATACATGTTAGTTTACTGTAGCCTATATTCTACATTTAAAAAAATAATGTACATTTATAATCATCATGGGCGCCCCCTGCCGCCACAGCTGGAAAAAATCCTAGAGGAAACAGTAACACTGTTAATACTGGAAAAAGAGCCCCTTTGGTGTAAAATGCATTAAGTAATTTTACGGCGCGATTTTGAATGATGACCATTTACGGTAAATAAGGGTTCCCCCTCCCTACAAAAGCCAATTTAACCACTGCTGACACCTGTCTTCTGTCTAATGTGTGAATCTAGAAAAAGATACAGAATCTCAATTCTTCAACCTTCTTTGTGTAAATAAGAGTGAAACGACAATTTAATTGTTTTTTTTTTCTTTCAGATGTGAAGAGTGATTCATGTTTGGATATAGAAATAACGTCCTCAACATCAAAAGAGCGACTGACAGCACAAACTCTTTCCTGCATCACCTGTGAAAAGACATTCAGCTCACAGAGACATTTAGAGAGACATGAGAGAAAACACACAGAACAGAAACTCTTCACCAGATCTGAGATCAGCTTTACTACCTTACAAGAGAAGAAACTTCATTCAGAAGACCACAGAGAGAAGAAGAAGAAGAAGCAGTTTCACTGTGAGCAGTGTGGGAAGATTTGTGTCTCTTCCTCTGGTCTAAATGTTCACATGAGGATACACAGTGATGAAAAGCCTTTCTACTGCACTGAATGTGGAAAATACTTCAAAACCAAACAAAATCTTAAAGTTCATCAGAGAATTCACACAGGAGAAAAACCTTACGAGTGTCCTCACTGTGGGAAGAGATTTAGCTGTAAACATAATCTGAAGAGACATGTGCTTTTACACACCAATGAGAGACCGTATCAGTGCAGTGAATGTGGGAAAACCTTTAGGGATTCACGTTCATTAAAATCACACCAGAATATTCACATTAAAGAGAAATTCTATCAGTGTTCACACTGTGATAAATGTTACGGTCATAAATATCAGCTGATAATCCATGAGAGACGTCATACTGGAGAGAAACCTTACGTCTGCGCTCATTGTGGAAAGAGCTTCACTAATTCACCTCAATTCAGAGTCCATCAGAGAGTTCATACTGGAGAGAAACCTTATCACTGTAGTGTCTGCGGGAAGAGTTTTAGTGTAAAGCATACATTACTAAAGCACAAGAGAATTCATACAGGTGAAAAACCTTTCAAATGCTCTCAGTGTGACAAGACGTTTGCTTGTTCAAGTAGCTTAAAAAACCACGAAAGAGTTCATTCTGGAGAGAAACCTTATCACTGTAGTGTCTGTGGGAAGAGTTTTGGACAACGGGGTACATTACAAAATCACAAGAGACTTCATACAGGTGAAAAACCTTTCAAATGCTCTCAGTGTGACAAGACTTTTTCTAAGTCAGATCACTTAAAATCTCATCAGAGACTTCATACTGGAGAGAAACCATAAAGGAACAGTATGTAAGAAATTTATATAAATGAATCATAAAATGGCCCTGATATATCACTAGACATTAAGAATTAATTTTCATTTCAAATATTTATATCACTGACATCAGTGGCCTGGCAAGGATATTGTCATTTAAAAAGTGGATTTGCAGTCCTCAACTGATGTTTATGTTGTCATGTTGCATATTGGCCACTAGTTGTGTGATTGCAGTACCAGTTTTAGCTACAAGGTCTGTGATTGCAAGATTGAAAGGTCACGTTTTCCTAATGCTATTTTTTAAACCCTAGTTAGAGTGTAATGTTGCTATAATAGCATAAATAATACTTGTAAAATAAAATGATAAAGCTCACTGCCAGGCGATATATTTTCTTTAACAGAATTCCCCTTTCAAAGCTTACAGCGAACGGCCGGTTTGGACTACAGACCTCTACTTCCTGTTTTAATGACTACAATAGATAAGTTTTTGACTAAACCCCGCCCACAGGAATATGTCAGTCGCCAGCTAAGCTAACGGCAAGCTAATCAGCCTGTTTTGAAGACAGTGAAAACAGCGCTATACAGATAAGTAAATTATGTGACCTCTAAGCACAATAGATTCCATACAGGTGAAAGACCCGACAAGACATTTGCTCTGTCAAGTCACTTCCCTTCTGAAAAAAAAAACAATAAAACCTTTACAGAAATTCATAATGGTTTCCATTAAAATACCAAAAAGCACCATTAGCTTTTACCATTAAAGCCACTACAAAATGTCATCCTTTGAACTAATTTCCTTTGACCGAACATCTCAAACTAGCAGCGTCTGCGGCCCACGTGATGACCTGACATGATGTCGGTGCCTTAAAATTAGCGGTTTAGGTGCCAAGGGGTTAAAAACTGTATGTGTGTATGTGTCCGGTAGCAAACAAACTGTTCATAACTACAATAGTGTTAATAAAATATGAAAAACAACATGAATTAACACATTTATCATTGTTATGTCACATTTATCTCTTTTAAGAACTCGTTAATTTTATATTGTGTGCTATGTGATTTTTCTAATTGGTTTTAAAGTATTCATGTCATGGGACCACAATGTCATTTATTGTTCATTAACTTTGGTTGGTATAGAACATGGCCGGGTCTACAGGGGGCTGGGAGGGGCATTGCCCCCCCATATTTTCCTTCTGCCCCCCCCCAAAAATGTCCAGCCAACCTTAAAATAACAGAGTCTCTTTACACAAAAAAACATCCTCTTTTGGCAAGCGCTAGCGTTTACAGATTCCGCCCACTATCGTCTGATTAGCTTATTCATACCTTTAAAAGTTTTTCAGCAGTATTTAAGTCACAGGAAAAGTACTACTGTTCTCTATGACGGTTACTAAAAAAACGCATCTTTAAAATATATATCAAAAACAATGCAATTTAGTATTACATAAACGTAATAACCCAACACATATTAAATTAAAAAAATTTTATATAGTAAAACATGCCCAAAATAGCCCCTTATCCTTTCTTAGACTCACCTCATTATTTATTCATGCAAATACAACAGCCAATGGCAAGTCTCCAGCAGCATTTAATGTGTTTGTTTTAGACGTAGTTCTGTTTATTAAAATTAGAATATGCAGTTTGGTTGTGGCATACTATATAGTAGATATAAATGATATAAGATGGTTATACAGTAAATATACAGTATTGTAACAGCTGAGCATTGCGTGCAGTTTTAAAATCAAATTTTAGCGGTTTTGTCATCGTCATTCATCATCAGCTCATTCAGCTCGCGTTTGAGAAAAACTTTCACACGCAAAAATCTACAGACTTTTAAGTTCAAGAGGAGCTTTCACTGCGCAAGGTCATCGTAAGGTAAAACGATGTATTTTATAATGTTGCATTGTATTATAATATCTAATTTGCTGTGTTATGAACAAAGCAGTGTGATTTATCTTTAGTCTCGTCGCAAATCACACTTACAGTATTTTAGGGCTTGTGCTTTTGTCTGGTGCTGTTATAGGCAAACAGGATAACCTGTGACGAATTTGTCATGCATGTCAAATTGCTTACAGGATGCAACAATATATTATTTAAAGCATTGTGCTTTGTTGTGATATTTGAGGTTGCTGCAGAAGCATGATAGGGTCATGAATTAATGACAATACAGCTTATCACATATATCACATTGAAAATACATTATTTTAAATGAAGAAAATGTTTAAGAAGTGGAAATAAAGCATCTACTTTTAAAATTTGAACGTGCAAAATGACATATAAATTGCCTTTTATTATAAGACATGCAAAGTAATATTGGATTGAGACATCCATAATTTTAGTGTATGAATCATTTTAGTCGAGAAATGGCTGCCCACCCAAAAATCCTGACTGCCCCCCCAGTCCAGCAAGCCTAGTACCGGGCCTGGTATAGAAACACACTGAGAAAGAAACTGGGCTGGTAAATGAAAGTTTACTTAATTATTCAGTATTTTGTCAGTCTTTCATTCTTTCTAGGAAAGTTAAAGGACCTGTTATTGCATTGAGAGCATCTTGAACAGATGTGTGATATGGTAGCACAATAGAAATGAACTGCAAGAGCTTGTAGAGAGGAGTAAAGACTGCTGAGAGGAACACCAATATATTTTGAATATACGTTGCATACTTGACAAGCTTGTCACATTTTTACTGCACAGAAACCATATATTGTATAACAGGTTTCATTTTACTTCATTTTTATGACGATCACAGTTGAATGTAAATAATGTGGTAATAAAAAGGAATTGTACAGGTTTATGAAAATAAAGGTTTTAAACTTCAACTGCACGTTTCATTTGCATATTCAAGAGGGAATAGTTTAAAATAATTTCTTTAATTCCTTAAAAAACATATAATCTTAAAACATAATTAATGTGATAAAAATTTGAAAATAACAACCTACCAGGGATGATAGAAAAGAGACCCTTTTGCTACTGTACTTGTATATAGCCATGTATAAGGGAGAATACGTTAATCTGACTTTACATTTAGGTCCTATAAATAAAGCTTATGACTGATTTAAAAAAAAAAAAACTAACTTTAGCCTACTAGCACTAAAATCACGATCCACCCTCCATTCAGATTGCCATCCATAGTCACGCTTCCTCCAAAACACATGAACAAACCAGACGTTCACATTTCATGTCTCATTCACCAGTGAGAAGCCTTTCCAGTACAAAGCGAATAACAACATAAACAACTGTTTGAAATCAGAATTAGTTATAGCACGTTTTCGGTTGTGTAGACGAAGTAGTTTGCTTTTAATTTTGAAAACATAAATATTGTTACGCTAATTCTTAAAGGTACACAAACTACAAAAGCAACATAGTAGTTTACATGCAACCAAATAATTTGTTTGTAATTTAATTGATGGCTCAATCATACTAAAAAGCATTCATGTAAACACCTTAATCAATACGATTCAGTCCGATTAAAAGATGTGGTGTAGTCCGATCTTTGATCCGATCATCAGGAGAAAAATATGCATGTAAATGCGTGAATCGTAGTGTTTTCTCAATCAGATGTAAAAGGACCTTGTGCGCAGAACAGTTGTGCTTAAGTTCACGTCTTATATTTACCTCTTATTTATGTATCACGTTAATCTTGTCACAGAAACATGCAATAGCAAGGCAATGGCAACACACATTATTAACTTCTGCATGCATGAGCATTTGCCGGTATTTATTTGTGTGGTCTAACGTTACAATAAACAGAAACCAAATACAATAATAAATTATCTCTTTTAAACAATATTACAAATAACTTCAGGCATTATACTGTACAAAGATAACTGCCTCTCTGTTAAGTTATTAAATATCAGGTAAATAGAAGAACATAATAACACAACAATATTAACTAGATTCAATACTTAACCTGACTCGAAATTAGTGAACAAGCAATTACACATCACCTTTCCAACACTGCAACAACACTTTTAGACCCTTGCCTCCCGCAGCTGTTTCCATCTTGTGGAAAAGCAGTAAAGTTACCTAGCTTGGCTAATATAGAATGAGACATGGTCTGGGAACCACATGCTCATTTTCTCGTATTTGAGGCTTTTTAAAAATAAACTTCAAAACTACTTAGAACACTATCTAAGGCCGCGTCGAAAAGTAACTTGACATGTCTGTTGCCGTGTTGGATAAACAAAACTGCTTCGGTGTGTTGCATAGACGTCGTCATCGTCTTGCTGCCCCCTCCCCGTTCTGTGATTGGTTTCCTATTTCAGGGGGGAAATGGTCTATAGTTTCCATGCTAGACTTGCCATGTGAATAAATTTGCACGCAAGGCAGCATGGGGAAACCCAGACTAACAGTTACCGATGTTAATTTGGGTTTTTGATCTTTCCTGATCCAGACAGTTTTTGCCGTTGTTGTTTCAAAAGATGTCTTTAGTTTTGTGACTCATGTGCAGGTTGTCAATTCAGCAGGAAAGTTTGTTTGCCTCTGTTTACACAGCGGACGCGAACACGCTGATGATGTTGTGTCCTCCTGGTCTCTCGGCATTAAATGGGTTATTTGCCCTCTAAGGTGGTTATTACCGGAATATTAAACAGTGCATTACAGTCTGCCAAACATGTTTTTTTAAATAATAATTTTATTAATTAAAATCAGTATTTTAAAGTGATAATCATGTCAAATGATAATCATCAAAAGTTACTACATCATTCTAAAGTAATTACTTCAATAGGATCAATATTCTATAGTAAAGATCATAGTTACCAACTAGTAATTACTTTAGAAGGATGTAGTAACACTTGAATTATATTCATACCCAGGTAGCCAAAACAGTTTGGCCCAATAATGGCCCAAATCTGGCAGGCCAGAAAAAAAAACATGGCCCAGTTCCGGCTGCCAGAAAAGGGCCAACTCTGGGATGAATGACGCCCCAGAATCGGCCCAAGTACACTGGCCCATGTCCGGGTGCCTAAAGTGAGCCGGCACTGCCAGCACAGTGCCAGAATCACGCCAGCTAAAACTGTACACTCAGCCACAACTGGCCAATGTCCGGGTGATTAAAGTCAGCCGACACTGCCAGCAAAGTGCCAGAATCATGCCAGGTTAAACTGTACACTCAGACGAAACTAGCCCAAAATTTTTTTTTAAGTGTTTTTTCCACAAAACAATACTTTATAACCTTAGCCCTTAAGATGGCATGTACTTATCCCTTCTTAAAAAAACTTTTATTATATTTAGTTAAAAAAAGTTAAACTGCACATTAGAAGTTCTATCCTCAATGTTTGTGATGCTTTTAATGTGTTAAGTGTCACACTTTACTGTAGGTGTTTAAAAAAGAAAGAAAAATATACAGTTTGTTTACATGTTTATTTGAAACATAACATTACATTAATAAAACATTAATAAACATCTGGACACTCCTCAAGTGTACCCTAAAAGAAGGAAAGACTGAGAGAAAAGAGATAAGAGGGGGAACAGAAAATGACTCATGGTTACTTCATCAGATAGACTGAAGGCATTAATGTTAAATTGGGTAAATGTTAAAGGAATAGTTCACCCTAAAATAAAAAATTCTGTCATCATTTACTCATCCTCATGTTGTTTTAAAGGTAGGGTAACAGATTTGATCCTGAAAGATTTTTAGTTATGCTGGTTAAGAGGCTGTTTACACTTGGTATTAAGATGCGTGTTCACGTGCGCTCACCTCCTGTCTGTAAACAGCAAGAAAAGCAAACTTTTCTGCTGAATTGACAACCTGTACAGGAGCCACAAAACGAAAGGCATCTTTTATAACAACAACAGCAAAAACTGCCTGGATCAGCAAGAGCAAAAACCCAAATTAACATCTGTAACTTTACTGCTTTAGCACGAGATGCAAACAGCTGCAGGAGGCAAAGGGTCTGAAAGGGTCGTTGTTTATTTTGGTAAGGTAGGTACGCGATATGTTTGTATTGAGATGGATTCAGATATTCTACTTTGATGAAACATTGTGTTGCTTATGAAATTTGTGTTCGTTTACGGATTAGCATAACGATATAGTTACTACGTCTACACAACCGAACGTGTGCTTAAACTAATTCTGATATAAACCAGTTGTTTATGTTGGTTATTTTGGAAGTGTTATTCACTTTGTACTGCAAAGTTTTCTCACTGGTGAATGAGACATGAAATGTGACCGTCTGATCTGTGCATGTTCATGTGTTTTGAAAGAGGCGTGACTTTGGATGGCGATTTGACTTAAGGGTGGGATCGTGATTTCATTACTAGGCGGCTACCGTTAGCATTTTTCAAAATGTGTTACCCTACCTTTAAACCTGTATGAATTTTTTCTGATGAACACAAAAGAAGATATTTTGAGGAATGATGGTAAACACACAGCAGATTGTAACCATTGACTTCCATAGAAGGAAAAAAAAATATGATGGAATTTAATGGGTACCGTCACCTGTGTGCTAACCATCATTTATCAAAATATTTTCTTCATCATATATCACAATACTTTCAAAATACTTTTTCCTACTATGGAAGTCAATGGTTACAATGTGCTGTGTTTTTACCATCATTACGCAAAACATCTTAATTTGTGTTCATCAGAAAAAATCATGCAGATTTAGAACAACATGAGGATGAGTAAATGATGAGAGAATATCTATTGAACTATCCCTTTAACAACAATTGAAATACCTTGAATTTGCTTGTTTTCAGGCCCGCTCTCTTATTCTTTTTGCATCTCTGTCAGATGCAAGCTGTAGAAGTTTTTACGAACTTTTCTACTTCACCATCTGGTGCACGAACAGTAGTTGAATTTCTTCTGACAGCTTCTTGAAAAGAAACAAAATTATTTAATTAGGTAAATGCAAGCATGTTAGTTTAACCCTGGAGAACCCAAGAACCCTTCTCTTAGAATCAATTAACATTGGCCACATTTGACCCGTGGGTTCTCCAGGGTTAAATGTTACCTACAAGCTATTCTGCTTCAAAAACAATGACAGGTACTTTAGGGTGGAAGACTTATAGCTTCATAGATTAACATTGTAATGGCTTTATATACAGTGGCAAGAAAAAGTATGTGAATTTCACAGTTTTCTGAACAAATTTGTCATAAAATGCGATCTAAACTTTATCTAAGTCAAGGGCATTGATAAACATAATGGGGCGGTTTCCCGGACCAGGATTAGCTTAATCCAGAACTAGGCCTTAGTTTAATTAGGAAATATAATTAGTTTTAACAAACATGCCTTACTAAAAACATTACCTGTGTGCATTTTGAGGTAAAACAAAGGGCACTGATGTATTTTAAGATATGTAAGTGCAAGTTGTTTTCAGTTTGGAGAGCTCTTAAAACTGTTTAAGTCTAGGACTAGTCTAATCCCTGTCCGGGAAACCGCCCCAATGTGTCTAAAAATAATTACACAAAAACATTCTGATCTTTCATGTCTTTATTGAGAACTACCAAAAAACATCTTAGTGCTTGTGAAAAAAAATGTGAACCCTTAATTGAATGACCTCAAAAAAGCCAATTGGAGTCAGGTTTTAGCACAGCTATGGCCCTATTGTTTTTTCCCCAGATTCAGTTAAATTTCTCAAATTCCGTGTTTTTCGTTTTATTCTGGATTCTGGTTAAATTAAATTTCAGTAATCAAAAAGCACATCTTATCAACTGAAAACATAACAGAAAATTAGCAGATCCACCACTGCAGTGAATATACTGTACTGTATGAGTGTGCGACTGTGCGTTTCCACAAGGTGACGTGCCTTTTTACCAGCATGTATAGCTCGTATATGGTTCTCAGACACGAGGGCTCACTAAGTTTTCTTTCTTGTTTAAGTGAACATAAACAGCTGTATGTTTATTAGTATATTGAAGCAGTGCCGTCCTAAAGCTGTCTTGGGTGTTCAAAGCTCTCTTGAGTGTTCAATGTTCATTATACAAAGAAAATGAAAACCCCTCACTACTATTAACTGAATAAATTTCGCAGCTGCACATTTAATCCATACAGTGAGGACTGTGCAGTGTTTTATTTGTATTTATTGCTAAGGTTCATGTTAAAATCATGTTGACAGACAATTTCATAACTAATATATTTACATTTAATACAGATGCCTGAAAAGTAAAACAAGATGAGTATAGTATTATGATTAAGAGGAAATATTAAAAATTTGGTTGCTTTTCAGTAGCATTGTTGTAGTGACAGCCAAAATACATTGGCCTATATGTAATACACATGAGTAGTACAAAGTCCATTTCCTACTTTGCAAACTCGACACAACAGCAAAAAAACTAAACAAAAATGAGTGGAAGTGGCAACGAATATCCAAAGATGATAAATTGTGGACAAAAAGGTAGCACGAATTCCTTTATATGGAAGTGGTTTGGCTAGCTAAAAAACTGACGAGGCGCAGATTAAAATATAATGAACCCTCTTATTTTTGTGGCTTCAGTCATTGTTGGCATACTGTTTTAAAGCTGGAAGCATTAACAACTTACATCGAAATATATATCATTATCGTTCAATATGGATTTTTGCCATATTGCCCAGCCCTAGGCCGATGTATTTTGGCTGTCACTACAACAATGCTACTGACAAACAACCAAATCTTTTGTTTTTTTTATCATAACACTATACTCATCTTGTTTTACTTTTCAGGCATCTGTATTAAATGTAAAAATATTAGTTATTAAAATCTATGAATTAACATTAGCAATAAATACACACAAAACACTGCACAGTCCTCACTGTATGAATTAAATGTGCAGCTGCAAAAGTTGTTCAGTTAAGAAAAGTGAGTGATTTTCATTTTTGGGTGGAAAGAACATTTCTGACACAAAAAGCAGTAGGCTACTGTCACTTTAAGACCCAGAACAGCTTTAAGACTGCACTGCTTTAATATACTGATACTGACACATCTAGCTGTTTATGTTCACTTAAACAAGAAAGAAAACTTAGTTAAGTGATCACGCATGTGTCGACTGCGTGCTGTGTGCGTGCTTCGCGAGCCCTCATGTCTGAGGAACAGATGTCAAGCGTGCGCGTTGTGGGAACGCTGAGTTGCACACTCATACAGAACAGTATATTCAATGCAGTGGTGGAGCTGCTACTTTTCTTCATTTTTTCTAAATTTGTGAATGTCCTGTAAATAATATATACTTTTTAAAGCGGTACGGATGTGTGCGTGGGCAAGGCGGACATGGAAAGAAAGTATACTGTACCTTTTCTGTCTGTTTTGTTCCAGCCTTTATTGGAACCTGCTAGTGCTCTGAAAAACACATGAAAGATCTGAATTTCTTGTGTAATAATTTTTAGACACATTATGTTATTTATGTATATTTATTCAGAAAACCATTACATTTACTTGCTAATGTATATATACATAAACATACAATACATATATAATATTGATGGCTCTTGCTTCGTTCTGAAACCCTAGATGGCAGTTTTCTTATCCTCGAACAAACTGTCATCACAAGGGCCATGTTTACATGCACAAAATTTTGTCAATCCGACTGAATTTAATCCGATGAAAGGTTACAACAATACAGTTTACATGCACCCTAAACATGTTTAAATGTTTGCACCTCAAAATGTTTGTTTTCATGTACATTTTATATAAACCGAACATCTGTGCAAGCGCACAGCCAGGGTTGGCAGCTTCACATATCAAAATCATCCCCATGGACATTCAAAATTAGCCCAAAAGCATCCCAATGACTTATCACAGCCCAAATACCAGTAACTAATGAACAAAATCCTTTCATATCTGACCCGCAGAAAAATCAACTCGCGAAGACAGTTTAAACAGTAGCCCAAATCTGAACGAAAAAAAAAGAGGACTTGGCAATGCCACCCCAAAGCGAATAAGAGGTAAATATAAGACGTGAACTTGAGCACAAATTTTCTGCGCACATGCACAATGTATTTTTGCACCCGACAAAATACTTCGATTCACGCATTTACATGCATACTTTTCTCCTGCTGATCGGATCACAGATTGGACTACACCACCCCTTTCAATACGATTCAAATTTGCATCCAATCTACCTCAATCGTATTGATTAAGGTTTTTACATGACGACTTTTTAATACGATTGAGCCATCAATACGATTACAAACTGATTAATTGGTTGCATGTAAACATAGCTACTAGAAACATAAGTACTAGAATAAGGGCACACCACTAAGGTAAAAAAAACTGTTACATGCCCAATTGTGCCAGTGTTGTATTATCGAGAAAGTTCATTATTATTTTTATACCTTTTTAAGCCTTGCCTATTTAAAATTGTAATATTTGCAAGATGCAGCAAAAGAGAACTCAATTTGGTTTTTAAGGGTTGTTTTGAGATTTTCAATGATATAAAAAAGTAAGTTTTCCTTACTCTTAATCACACACATCCACAGATAATTGTGTTTTCTCTACCATTATATTTATATTTCAAAATGACTGCAAATGCCAAATCCATAAACTGGAATTGTGATCTAATAAAATATCTTGTTATTATAGTTTACATAACAACGTTTACATATCAAAGTTTAGTTTAGACTACTTAATGTAAAGACTTTTTAAAGACTTGTTATTTGTAATATATATTTGTAGCCCTAAACAAATCCCTATCATACTTCAGGCCCCAATTGACCCCTCAGACAGTCCTGACATTAACAATGCAACAAAACTGATTCCCAAGAAATATCCATGCCCCGTCCAATATTGTACTTTTACTTACATTAATTCTTCAAATGAATTCTGTCCAAACTGATGATCTTGAGAAATCTAAATGTGACAAAAACAATCACAATAAGTTGTTAAGTTGTATAACAGACAGACAGATCATAGATACAAAATGTTGAGTAATAATTACATAATTAAGGTTCACTCATTTTCTACAAAGTATCTTTCAATAGATGAAATCGGTTATAATGTTGCGCAACAGTGAGGTGGAAATATTTTTACTGCAGGTGCACTTTAAGTAAAGAAGTTTAACTACCAGCTGTGTCCTGTAGCTGCAATGCTCTCTATTCTGTGAAATTTAAACGTTTTCTGTACCAGACAAAGTTATCCCGACCCTTGGTAAAAAAAATTACCTCAGTCAGCTGTATAATAGCGGAACTGGCTGAGGTGGCTAAGAGTGTTTAGCAGAATAGCTTCACGATCCCTCAGACGGTCCCGCCTGCTGCATAGACTGCTGAGGCAAATCCTCAGACCAGTTTTATGAGTTGCGAAATATTATTTGTTTGTTTTGCTAAACGAAATATTACTGTTTAAGTAAGTTCATTAAACTGAGCAGAGTTCATTTCTTATGTCCGAATTCTCCTTGTCAGATAAATTATAAAAATCGATTTTCTACTCAAATTTATCTAGAAAGACTTCAGTATTTTAATAATAAATTCAAATGCTAATTTACATATTTGTTGAAGCGGGATTGTGGTCATTTAAAAAATTATATCAGTCACACCAGTTTGTCCTTCTTTTAAATGAAGTTTACATCTAATATGTGCAGAGTATAAATATTTTATGCATTAAAATTATGTTAAATAACTTCCAAAAAGTCTTACCTCAGAGAAATTGCAGCAGACTTCATGCAGCAACAACCGTTAAAGCCCGGTAAATGTCGTCACTAGATGTCGCAGCTAGTGCGCATGTCTTGAAACAGCAGCAGTTCTTTTTCCAAAATAAAAGTTCCTTTAACCAGCTTTAATGGTCTAAAAATTGTAATCGATAAATTATAAATAGAAATGGTTTTATAATCTTTATGATCAAATTAGTTCAAATTCTGGAAAAGGGCTGAAAAATTGTAGTTGTAATAAAGTAAACAAATTGACAAGCTTTACAGCTTATTAATTTTTTTTATATTTTTATAAAATTTCAATTTAGTATTTGACCATTAATTAATACAATATATGTTTGTTGAAATATTACATACATAGAAAATATTTCAGTAGAATCTTAATAGCCCAGATACTAACATTCAATAGGCTAAAGGCACTTTATGCCTCTACAAACCTATTCTTAACATTAAAATATGCTTCTCCCCTTCCCTTATTTTATTAGGGAAAAATTTCTAAGCTTAACTTTTCCTCACACTACTTTTCACTTATTGACATAGGCTACCATTAATCAGGAAAACTAAAAAAACAATTATCAAAACATTAAATAGAAACAATTATATGCATATCAATTGTTAAATTAATATATTTTTATTAAAACAAACGTGAAATGTGAAAGCCAATATGTGGAAAATATGCCATTTGTCAGCCAAAATCGGACCAAATCCGCATATCCACAGCCTAGCCGAATCTGGCAACTTTTGCTGGGCCAGTGCTGGCTTAATGCTGGTAAGCCGCAGCCAGAACACAGCCGTGTGCGCCGACACTCAGCCGGATCTGGCCCGAATGCACTGGCTACCTGGGTAGGTTTTTATACTTAAATTTACTGTCACATCTGTCTCGCGTGCACAAACTCTCTCCCTGAATGTGTACACGGATACAAAGAGGTGAGTAATTTATGAAAACCTGAATATAGCCCTTACGAAAATGGTTTTACAAAAAAAAAAAAACATGGTTACTGTAGTAAAACACAATTTAATTTAAAAAATCATAGTTAAACCTTGACTTGTGTAGTAAAATCATGGTTTTGCTGATCACTACACAAAAACCATGGTTAATACACTGTTACCATAATAAAACATGTTTAATAAAGGGAGGTATCATAATGTGTGTTATTAATTATTCAATTCACTAAATTCCATTGCAGTTCAATCGTCTCCTGTAGGCAGTGTTTGAATCAACAGTAAATATCAACAAATATTTTAATATTTGGTGCAGATCATTACACTGTTTATCTTATATTGTGTACACTCTCACACACAGAACCTACTGACACACCAGAAACAACAGAGCCGTAAATCTGCCTCCAGATCTGCAGCCTCCTCATACTCACTTGTAAAGCAGTGAGGGTCTTCTGTCTCCAGTACAGCAGGAGGCGCTGCAGCTCTTTAGTCCGCAGATAAACTCACTAAAGAAAGAAAGAAAGAGCGTGCGTGTGATGTGTTTGTGTATCCTCAATGTTTTTCTCTCTTGCGTGTTTCATCGAGTTTAAACAGAGTCTTGTCTCTGTGTATTTATGTGTTGAGACGTTGATGATGAGATGCGCTGTGCTGTAAATCAGTAGGAACTGATCTGTTCATGCTGGATATATTGATGATTTCATCACAGAAATCTCTTAGCTGAAGAAAGAGGTGGCGTTACTGGAGACAAAGCTGAGGTCAAGAGGAGATTTAGCAATGAATCGAGAGGTTTGTGCAGCTTAAACATCATTTACCTGAATCAGACAACATCAAATCATTTCTAATCTTTCTGTCTGTCTGTGTTGTGTTGTCAGGATGTGGATTGTTGTGAATCTTCAGTGTATGTGAGTGATGATGGGAGTCTGGATTCAGTGTGGATGAGCAGAGATCAGAGCCGCACACCACAGACACTGCTGGACTCTAAACTCTCTGAAGAGAAATCCAGACACACACAGGACTCCAAGCTCAGTCTGACTTTACTCTCAGAAATCAAAACTGAACCCACAGAAATCAAAACTGAACCCACAGAAATCAAAACTGAACCCACAGAAATAAAAACTGATCCTAAAGAAATCAAAACTGAACATAAAGAAATCAAAACTGAACCTAAAGAAATCAAAACTGAACCCACAGACGAGGAAGATCGCCCTGATGAAGATGATGACTTTATTACATCAGGTATGTCTCCTTAATTATTGTTGTGTTTTTAACATTTTTAACTGGGAGCACCTATTTTGGGTTTTCAGTCACAAACTCACTAAGTTTAAGATATCTTTAATATTTATTGAGCAACAGGTATGTAGGCTTAAATGGTTAGTTCACCATAAAATAATAATTTGATCATAAATCACTTACCTCTGTGTCGTTCTAAACCCCCAAGTGCTCCGATTGTCTTATGAACACATTTGTAGATATTTTTGATGAAGTCCGGGAAGCTTCTTTCTGTCCAAATGACTTCAGTTAGTTTCAAAATTCCCCAGAAAATAATGAAGGTCGTGCTCTTAAACAGGAAATAATATATGGAATTATTTGTGCATCTCTGAATAACTGTAAGAATATTTCCTTTAAATATAATTTTTGTCATATAAAGTTTTAAAGCTCACGTAACACATGCTGTTTCTGCATTTCTGATGTTAATCTGGAGTACCTATAGAGTAGTATTGCATTCTTTTTATCTTTGAAGAGTCTTTCAGGACACTCCACTACAAACAATTACACAAAGGAAATAGACAGCATTTGCACAAACACTGAGTGCGTTTTCATGCACAGAATAAGCGGATAACTATCAAAAATCTGCTTATTATAGAAAACTGTTTTCATGCGTTTACATGCAAATCAATAATCTGGCTATGCAGACAACTGCGCTTACATGGGACTTGAAGAATTCAAGAAGTTTTCTCGCTGGCAGTGACGTCACCACCTATAGTAAATAATAGTTGATCAAAAAGCCGACGACATATATCTGTCTAAAGCTATTCAGGGCTCCAGACTAACTTTTTTCACTAGGAGCACAGTGGCCCCCAACTGAAAATTTTAGGGGCACAACCAGAAAATTTAGGGGCGCACAACGTAAATCAACATGCTAACCAAATCTACTAATTTCCACTGTATTACTAATAAATTCTTTAATAATAGAGGCAGAAATTACAAATGTGATGTTTAAAATTCAGTGTCACATTTTATTCTGCACTTTTGAAGATGCAACAACAAGGTAAGCTGACAGCACCATCACTGCCTTGACAGTACAAATAGTAAACAAAATACCATATTCAGAATAAAGAAGTGCTTAGTAATAAAGTGCTTAGTAACCTTTCGGTCATTTCACAGCTACAAACAATACTTAAATGTATGTAACTCTGCATCATCATCCGACGGTGACACTGTAGACCAGGGGTCTCAAACCTTTTTTCATTGAAGAGCTATACTTTCTAAAAAATAAAAGTAGCGGAGACCTACTTGTGTCACGTAATAACTAAATCTCTTAGATAATGTATCATACCTCTCAAATTCAGTTTGAGTTTTTGTGTACATGTGTATCAGAAAAATGTATTTTAATAGAAAACACTTTGCATATTATTTTTACACATATTAATGAAATGAACACTGTAACAGTATTTAAATAAGTAGGTTCATTATAGCTGCAACTTTAACAACAAGTTAAAATATTTAAATGGGTGACTGAGTTTAACTGGAAAGATTTGAATGCATGTTTGTTTTTTTTCTAAACAAATAACTGTAATAATTCATAACTATCAATATATTAAATAGCTACATTTGGGATTTTTAAAATGAATATAAAATCCAAATGCGTTAAATGTCATGTCATTTCATTCAAGTGACATTAGCAACCAAGTTAAATGTTATTTCAGTTTGTTTTAAATAAGGACCCGGGCTTGTAAGCATTGTTGGGCGTGTGTGTGTAAAGTTTTAACGCATCATCCGTTTTGGGAGACGCGGGTGTGAAGTCTTGCGATGCGGAAACGGGTGCGAGTATTTAACAAGCATTGAGAGAGACAGGCTGCGCGTGTGCGTCAAGTTTAAACACCTGTCAGTTGTGGAAGACGCGTGCGCAAAGTTTTGCAATGCGGAAACGGGTGTGAGTATTTAACAAGCATTGAGAGAGACAGGCTGCGCGCATGCTTTAAATTGAAACCCCTCGTCAGTTTAGGAGAAGCGCTGTTTTTGAATCATACATTTTAAATAGGGATGCTCCGATCGATCGGCCGCCGATCGGTATCGGCCGATAATGGCATTAAATGACTCGATCGGTGCTCGCTAAATCTGCCGATCTCATAAACCGATCTTTCTGTTTACTTTTGTCATCAAAAGGATCCTGAATGCGGTTGCAATTAAAGACATTTTTTACGTAGCGCGAGCATTTTTACAACCTGTTGCTCATGTGCAGCGTGCAGATTTGTATGTCTCTCTTTGCCTTTACAGAGATATGCGTATGAGGACGCGCTCCGGTAAACAGCGCGAGGCGTCTTCACATCCCCATCAAACAGCGTATACAACACATATCTATCACGGACAATTGCATCCTCATGCCAAACGTTTTTTATTTGCATGCGTCTTTAAGTTTTGAGCGTTTAAACTTTTATTTTCCTCACAGCTGCTTGTCTGCGTTCAGCCGCCGCCCCCACACACAGCAGCCTGTCATCAGTGCACGTGAACTGAGCGATCTCTCTCTCACGTCTTAAAGCTGCAGTAACCTAATTCATCTCTCAATAAAATCACTCTCTGCTCTTGACTAAAGAATTTTTATACTTCATACGAATGCGTGTATATTTAATTAATACAGTAAAGTCTGTGAAGTGTTTTATTTTCAGTACTTTTAGGAGACATAAGCCTTTTTAAAGCCATATTAAATTTCTCTTTGCAGAATAAATATTTGTTGTGCTTATTTATTTGAGTCTCTATTAAAACAATAATATACCTAATTACTGCAAGTAATATAACAAAGGCAACATCCGTGGTATTATTTTATTTAGAAAGATTGTAACAGTTAGTCATCAAAGAGCTTGCATATCAGCTTTAAAAAAAAATCGGTATCGGAATCGGTATCGGCCGATCACAAAGATTACAAATCGGTGATCGGTATCGGCTGCAAAAATCCTGATCGGAGCATCCCTAATTTTAAATTACTGATGTCATATACGCAAGTCTACACAGCTCAAGGCGACGTCAAACGTACCCAGTCTTTACTACCACAGGCGCTTGTAACACTAACCAGACATCCAAATGCCGCCATAACCACAGAAAATAAATACATAAACCACGAGCGAGCTACCTGCAATTAACTTACCGGCAGATCGCGAGCGACGTGTTGGAGACCCCTGCTGTGTTTGTATTTGCATGCGCTTGCGTCTCGTTGATTATTTCATTGCTCATTTCATTGATCATTGTGCCCCTTCCACGTTTAATGTATAAAAAAAACGGAGGGTGGGGGAGGCAAATTTACTGGTCGCACAAGTGCGACTGGATGTAAAATTCAGTCGCACACTCTCAAATTTTGGTCGCAAAATGCGACCATTTGGTCGCAGTCTGGAGCCCTGGCTATTGAGAATGAGGACTTGCGTCACGGTAGCTTGCTGTCACGTGACAAATGGAGCCCGTCCACCATTTTGGGAGGGCACGCTAACGGTTGCCAGGAGCAACAGTGTATGAGCAATTCAAAGACGGAGCGGGAAAGAGCAGAAATTGTAATATAAATTTCGAGGAAAATTTAGCAGAAATGGAGAAGAATGTGGCAAAAGAAAAGGGTCCTTACAGGGAGAAGCTTACAACCAATGCCAAACAGAGGTATTTAGAGAAGCTCGCGGATATTAAAAACGTCGATTCGAGGTGCCTGCAGCTGAATGGAAGAGAGACCTAGACTCTTTACCACCTTGCACGTATTTGGAAATCGTTAATTACTTGGTTTTCGGCATCAGTTATTACACTATGCAAGAATTTAAAAGCCTGAAGTCATTGGAAAGCTACGAAACATTCTTCTGCGGCTGGGTGCGCGACTTGGTCATCTAGTACAAGCCTACAAATTATGAAAAAAACATTGTACTGGCAAAGGTAAGTTGCTTCATCTTTAGTCAAGTCACTTTTATTTATATAGTGCTTTTTACAATCCAGATTGTATCAAAGCAGCTTAACAGTAATAACAGGAAAATAACAAAGTTTGCTTCTGCTGTACAGTAGCTGTGGATCAAACAGTGATGTATCATCCAGCTCAGTTGAAATGAAATAGTGTCTAATATATATATATATATACATATATACATACATACATACATGTTTGTTAATGTATTACATGCAGTGATGTACATTGTATGTCTTTGTAAAATAGCGTTGTCTTGTCACATCGGAGACATGCTCTCCTTGAAACTTTTTCCATTTAAGGAAACGAAAAAACCGTAACAAATGGTTCCTAGACTTTCCACGACAATCGTGGGAGACACTGGAGCAATTTTTTACACAGCAGTGTTTTCCAGGCATTCTAAAATAGCGCGACAACCTCCTCTACTACCAATATAAACAATGAACGAGTTTGACGGGTTACCACCCAAAATGGTGGAAAGGGGAAGATGACGCGGTCTCTGGGGGCGGGGCACTGTGTCGTGACGACATCTCCTCATTCTCAATATTGTTGTATCTCTTCTCGTGTCTACAAAACCTGTAAATGTAACATGAGCTTCTATTTTAACAGTTTTTCTCCCAACTGCTTTAGTCGAAAGGAGACTTTTATACGTTACTTTGCGCTCACTTCCGTGTGTGACGTTTATCTTTCATATGCGGAGATTAGGGCTGTGCAAAAATATCGATACAGCTAACTATCGTGATGTTGCCAATACCCAGCCCTAGCGTAGATCACGTTATCACTTTATTAAGCATAACTGGCGTAAGACTGTGCATGTAAACGCACTCACTGACGTTTTCTCTTCTTTTATTTTTAATTCTTCCAAGAACAAAAAGCTGTGGAGCATTTTCTTCACCCTAATTTTTGATTCCTGTTTTTTTGCTTGTTCTAAACTTTGTTTGCAATGGTGGATTGGCTACTTTTCTTCACTTATCCAAATTTTTTTTATTTACTGTAAATGTTGCACATCAGTGATGCCCTGAATAATTTAAACAATAATTTGTATTGCGTGTCGGAACACGGTCAATACTTTGAAAGCTGCTGGGACACGTGCGCCAAACGCGGGAAGCACGTCCCTTGTCACGTGACGCGTAGGCACGGATACAATGATGTTTCCGAAAAAGTGGATCATGGAGACATCTTAATCGTTCACGATATCGTCATATCGCTCACCCATATCCATTTATTCGCAACACACGCTCTGGACCCTCGCTTTAAATATCCCATCACTAACAATGACCCAGCTGTAATAACAGGACTGACACCTGTCTTCTGTCTTATGTGTGAACCTAGAAAAAGATACAGAATCTCACTTCTTCATCCTTCTTTGTGTAAATAAGATTGAAAAGACAATTTAATTGTTTCATGTTTCTTTCAGATGTGAAGAGTGATTCATGTTTGGATATAGAAATAACGTCCTCAACATCAAAAGAGCGACTGACAGCACAAACTCTTTCCTGCATCACCTGTGGAAAGACATTCAGCTCACAGAGACATTTAGAGAGACATGAGAGAAAACACACAGAACAGAAACTCTTCACCAGATCTGAGATCAGCTTTACTACCTTACAAGAGAAGAAACTTCATTCAGAAGACCACAGAGAGAAGAAGAAGAAGCAGTTTCACTGTGAGCAGTGTGGGAAGATTTTTGTCTCTTCCTCTCAACTAAATGTTCACATGAGGACACACAGTGGTGAAAAGCCTTTCAACTGCACTGAATGTGGAAAATACTTCAAAACCAAAGACACTCTTAAAGTTCATCAGAGAGTTCACACAGGAGAAAAACCTTACGAGTGTCCTCACTGTGATAAGAGATTTAGCTATAAACATAATCGGAAGAGACATGTGCTTTCACACACCAATGAGAGACCGTATCAGTGCAGTGAATGTGGAAAAACCTTTAAGGATTCACGTTCATTAAAATCACACCAGAATACTCAAATTAGTCAGTGTTCACACTGTGATAAACGTTTCTGTCATAAATATCAGCTGATAATCCATCAGAGAGTTCACACTGTAGAGAAACCTTACGTCTGCACTCATTGTGGAAAGAGCTTCTCTAGTTCATCTAATTTTAAAGCCCATCAGAGAGTTCATACTGGAGAGAAACCTCATCACTGTAGTGTCTGTGGGAAGAGTTTTAGTGTAAAGTATACATTACTAAAGCACAAGATAATTCATACAGGTGAAAAACCTTACAAATGCTCTCAGTGTGGCAAGACGTTTACTTGTTCAAGTAACTTAAGATACCATCAGAGACTTCATACTGGAGAGAAACCTTATCACTGTAGTGTCTGTGGAAAGAGTTTTGGACAATGGGCTACATTACTAAAGCACCAGAGAGTTCATACAGGTGAAAAACCTTAACACTGTAATGTTTGTGGGAAGATTTTTAGTCAACAGTGAAACTAACTTAAAGGTCACGTTTTCCTAATCCTATTTTTTAAACCCTAGTTAGAGTGTAATGTTGCTATAATAGCATAAATAATACTTGTAAAATGATAAAGCTCACTGCCAGGCGATATATTTTCTTTAACAGAATTCACCTTTCAAAGCTTACAGCGAACGGCCGGTTTGGACTACAGACCTCTACTTTCTGTTTTAATGACTACAATAGAACAGTTTTTGACTAAACCCCGCCCACAGGAATATGTCAGTCGCCAGCTAAGCTAACGGCAAGCTAATCAGCCTGTTTTGAGGACCGTGAAAACAGCGCTATAGAGATAAGTAAATTATGTGACTCCATACAGGTGAAAAACCCTTAAGTGTGACAAGACGCTTACTCTGTCAAGTCACTTCCCTTCTGAAAAAAAAACAATAAAACCTTTACAGAAATTCCTAATGGTTTCCATTAAAATACCAAAAGGAACCATTAGCTTTTACCATTAAAACCACTACAAAATATCTTCCTTTTAGCTAATTAAACGTCTGACCGAACATCTTAAACTAGCAGCGCCTAGCAGCGTCTGCGGCCCACATGATGACCTGACATGATGTCAGTGCCTTAAAATTAGCGTTTTAGGTGCCAAGCTGTTAAAAAGTGTATGTGTCCGAGAGCAAACTAACTGTTCAGAACTACAATAGTGTTAATAAAATGTGAAAAACAACATTAATTAACACATTTATCATTTTTATGTCACATTTATCTCTTTTAAGAACTCGTTAATTTTATATTGTGTGCTATGTGATTTTTCTAATTGGTTTTAAAGTATTCATGTCATGGGACCACAATGTCATTAATTGTTCATTAACTTTGGTTGGTATAGAAACACACTGAGAAAGAAACTGTTCAGATTATTCAGTAAACGTCTCCTGACTTCTACTATAGGCCTTTTCTCTGGGCTGGTAAATGAAAGTTTACTTAATTATTTAGGATTTTGTCAGTCTTTCATTCTTTCTAGGAAAGCTAAAGGAGCTGTTATTGCATTTGAGAGCATCTTGAACAGATGTGTGATGTGGTAGCACAATAGAAATGAACTGCAAGAGCTTGTAGAGAGGAGTAAAGACTGCTGAGAGGAACACCAATATATTTTGAATATACGTTGCATACCTACCAAGCTTGTCACATTTTTACTGCACAGAAATCATATATTGTATAACGGGTTTCATTCTACTTTATTATTATGACGATCACAGTTGAATGTAATGTGGTAATAAAAAAGGAAGAAAGTCATTGTACAGGTATATGAAAATAAAGGCTTTAAACTTCAACTGCACGTTTCATTTGCATATTCAAGAGGGAATAGTTTAAAATAATTTCTTTAATTCCTTAAAAAAAAAAACATAATCTTAAAACGTAAGTAATGTGATAAAAATTAGAAAATAACAACCTACCAGGGATGATAGAAAAGAGACAGTTTTGCTACTGTATTTGTATATAGCCATGTATAAGGGAGAATAAGTTAACCTGACTATACATTTAGGTCCTATAAATAAAGCTCCTGACTAAAAATGTAGGTGGGTATCTGATTTAAAAAAAAAAACTAACTGTAGCCTACTAGCACTAAAGTCACAATCCACCCTCCATTCCAATCGCCATCCATAGTCACGCCTCCTCCAAAACACATGAACAGACCAGGGGTGTATTCCAGAAAGCAGGGTTAACTTACCATCAGATTAACCCCGAACTTTGGGTTGATCAACCCCAAACTTGCTTACTCGGGGTATGTCGGTTCCAAAACACAGTTTAAGAGTTAGTTCAATCAACTCGCTGAAAGTAACCCAGAGTTAAAGCGCGCTCACGGTAACAACATAAAGGCATTGTCAATGGATCGCAGATTTCACGAGTCACCATGGAACCGTCAGAGAACTTAAAAGTTTTTAAATGAGAAATAACATTATAAACCAACACTTTCTGGCAAAATCAACGTTTTATAATCGACTTAGAAGTGCGTGATTACAAAACAGATAAAATTAATTAATTAAATAATTAATACGAACCTATTTTACCCCATTTAAGTCCAATATTGTATGTGTCTCAACGAAAATACACACAATATTATTTAAAATAATCTAAAACAATCTAAAATAATTAATATAGTACAAATAATCATAGATTTTATATATGATTGTAAACATATGAATTATGAATATCTTTTCCCTTGTGAAAAGTAACAATGGTTTTACTACAGTAAAAAACATGGTTACAGTAAAACCATGGTAACAACAAAATAACCATGGTTTTCAAAAAACATAGTTAAACCATGGTTAGTGTAGTAAAACCATGGTTCTGCTGATAGTAATCAATGCACCAAAAAAAAAAAACATGGTTACTACAACTATACACCAATAAAACCATGGTTAATTTCACAAGGGTTGTGGCACATAAAGTGCAAATCTGTCATAAGGCTTATTTAAAGGGTTTTTTTTGAGATATGATTGTATTGTGTAGGCATAAAATGCATTATGATAATATTCACTATATTGTACTTATTTTACTTCTGCTCCTTTGGGTGACCCTGTTTAGTTTTAGGACTTTCCTTGTATGACACTGTGTCACCATCTTTTTTAACATTTACTGATAGCTGATAGATTTATGCACCCTCTTTTATTTGTAAAGCTTCCTTACACTCCTTACAGATTTTCAATAATGTTGTGTAATGCTTTTCATTACACTACACTGTAATGCTTTTCATTACACTTCATTTGCATTGGACCATTAGGATCTGCTGAGACAGAATTGGAGAATAGAAATGTTACATTAGTGTCAATAGTAACATGTTGTAATATGTCCTTTATCATCTAATATATGCAAATATCTCAATTTCCCTTTGCTCAAAAATGATAGCTCTGGAGAGCAGCTACAAAAGGCCCATTTTAAAGAAATAAAGGTGATTTAGAAAAACACCAACTATAGATCAAATGTAGAGAGAGGGCTAAGGATCTGCATGTTTAAGAAATAAATATTATACTATGAAATATATATTTATAATTTCATTTCATTGTGTACATGATTCTAACTGATAATAGAAAATCTCTGACCACTATGCCATGTCTGTGATTCAATGGTGTTTCATCTAATGAAGTCTGTGCTTCACCTGTGTCATTCTGATCAGTGTTAAATCATGCCTGTGCTTCATGGGTGTCATTCTGTGGGCCAGGTCAGATGCACATGCCTATCAGAGACTGCAGCCAGGGGTAACTTCTGTCCCTCAGTAATTATTATTATGATAGGCATCATGTGTTTCTATTTGTTATACCCATTTACTGTAACATTGTCACATTGTCACTTAAGTAACATAGGTTAAGATTCATTAATGACAATGTATTTGCACACACATTTATTATAACTTTAGATTAATCTCAAATTATCTAGTAAGCGAAAGATGAGGTTATTTATGAATTGACAAAATTGATATGGAAATGTACTTTATTGTTAACATTAATTAACTGATGGAATTGTGTTTCATACATCCACTGATATTTGGAGATATATTAATAATGAACATAATTAAATGTATAGTATTTAGTCTGAACACAAATATGAATACATTTTTAATAAAATTTAATTAATAATTACATTTATAGTAATTAGTCCAATCACAAATATCAATCCATGTTATTAAAAAAATAGTTTCTTTAAAAAAAATTCATAACACACATTTTTTTAAGACAGCAATAAATATTCGCGACTGTAAATGCAATAAAATAAAATAAATGCTTTAACATTGTAAAATTATGCAAAATATATGCTTCCACGCCCGCTGTACGCTAGTCATAAGTACACGCATGCGCAGACTTCCTCCGGAGCCTCGTTTTATTAACTAAAATGAACTTACCTTGCAACATAACCTGCTCCGGAGCAGGTTATCTTCAGAGAGTCAGTTGCTATGGTTACTTACATAACCCGAAAGTTACCTCCGTTTTTGGAACCGAAAGCAGAGGTTATCCGCTTACTTACTCCTAAACTTACCCGGGTAAGCCACATAACCAGCTTTCTGGAATACACCCCAGACGTTCACATTTCATGTCTCATTCACCAGTGAGAAGCCTTTGCAGTACAAAGAGAATAACAACATAAACAACTGTTTGAAATCAGAATTAGATATAGCACGTTTTCGGTTGTGTAGACGTAGTAGTTTGCTTTTAATTTTGTAAACATAAATATTGTTACGCTAATTCTTAAAGGTACACAAACTACATAAGCAACACAGTAGCTACGTTGACATGCAACCAAATAATCCGTTTGTAATCTCATTGATGGCTCAATCATCTAAAAAGCATTCATGTAAACACCTTAATCAATACGATTCAGGCCGATCGAATGCAAATTTTGATCATATTAAAAGATGTGGTGTAGTCCGATCTTTGATCCGATCATCAGGAGAAAAATATGCATGTAAATGCGTGAATCGTAGTGTTTTCTCAATTGGATGTAAAAAGACCTTGTGCGCAGAACAGTTGTGCTTAAGTTCACATCTTATATTTACCTCTTATTTACAAAAACATGCAATAGCAAGGCAATCCCTGCTGAAAAAAACAGCATACCAGCAAGACCAGCATATGTTGTGTTTTGGTGCTGGTTTGCTAGTGAACACCAGCTAAACCAGCATCAAACCAGCATCAGCACCAGCATAAGCACCAGCTAAACCAGCACCAAACCAGCATTAGTACCAGCATCCCATGCTGGTCATACCAGCATATGTTGTGTTTTGGTGCTGGTATGCTTGGACCACCAGCTAAACCTAAACCAGCATAGACCAGCATGATTCCCATGCTGGTGCATGCTGGTTTGATGCTGTTTTTTTCAGCAGGGATGGCAACACACATTATTAAGGTAATGGGGTCACGCGCTGTAACATTACATTTTACACAGCGTTCATATGTCTACTTTCATAACATTAGGCTATAAAGCAATAAATAGTGTTGTGCATTAAAATAATTGTTTTCATTACCTATATCTGAAAACATTTTAAGAACAACTTTCTCCAACTCCACTTTGACTTTTATTTAGACACAAAGCGTGAACTCGATGAGAGATGTTATCTGCGGCGTGACGTTGCAAATTCCTTTGCTTTTTTGAGTTTAGATTTGGGCTACTGTTTAAACTGTTGGGACAAAACATTGGGATGATTTTGATATGCGAACTGGCAACCCTGGTTGTGCTCTTGTGCAGATGTTCGGATCGGATTGACAAAATTTTGTGCATGTAAACATAGCCAGTGTTTCATCAAAATAGAATATCTGAATCCATCTGAATAAAATCATACTATACAAGCTTATGGGAAGCATAAAGGTTCAGGTAAAATACTGGTGGAGATAGTGATAAGGGTTTCCGGTTAGAGAAACGGAAGGCAAGAGAGATTTCCTAGTTAAGGAGCTTTATTTTGATTACTTCTGCATGCATGAGCATTTGCCGGTATTTATTTGTGTGGTCTACAATAAACAGAAACATAGTACAATAATAAATTATCTCTTATAAACAATATTACAAATAACTTCAGGCATTATACTGTACAAAGATAAGATACAAAGATAACTGCCACTCTGTTAAGTTATTAAATATCAGGTAAATAGAAATACAGAACATAATAACACAACAATATTAACTGGATTCAATACAAACTGACTCAAAATTAGTGTACACTGTACAAGAAATTTCATATCACCTTTTCAACACCGCAACAACACTTTTAGACCCTTGCCTCCTGCACCTGTTTCCATCTTGTGGAAAAGCAGTAAAGTTACCTAGCCTGGCTCATAGAGAATGAGACGTGGTCTGGGAACCACATGCTCATTTTCTCGTATTTGAGGCTTTTAAAAAAAAAACTTGTGCTCAAAACTACTTAGAACACTATCTAAGGCCGCATCGAAAAGTAACTTCATGTCTGCTGCCGTGTTGAATAAACAAAACTGCTTCGGTGTATCGCATAGACGTCGTCATCGTCTTGCTGCCCCCTCCCCGTTTTGTGGTTTCCTATTTCAGGGGGGAAATGGTCCATAGTTTCCATGCTAGACTTGCCATGTGAATAAATTTGCTCTTTCCTGATCCAGACAGTTTTTGCCATTGTTGTTTCAAAAGATGTCTTTCGTTTTGTGGCTCATGTGCAGGTTGTCAATTCAGCAGTAAAGTTTGTTTGCCTCTGTTTACAGAGTGGACGTGAACGCGCTGATAATGTATGATGTCTGCGTGAACATGTTGCACAATGGCATACAAAACACACTCACAGAAAAGGAGCAAAAATTGCTTGCGTACAATTATTGCATCTGAGTTCAATGATTTGTTGAACATTTTTTATACAAATACATTTAGACAACTTGACATAGTGATTGGTATCAGGATGTGAGGAGACTTTCAACAAGCATAACTATAAATGTTTCTGGATCAAATCAAATATCCTGCCTTTAAATGACTGAACACATGCAGAACACTGAGCAGAACTCTCTGTATTCTTGCTGGGCTTTTTATAAGCCTGCTTTCCCCAAACCCCAAATACTTACTGTCCTCCTGGTCCCTGGGCATAAATTAGGTTATTTGCCCTCTAAGGCGGTTATTACCGGAAAATATTAAACAGTGCATTATCAGTGCATTTAATAATTAAAATCAGTATTTTAAGTGATAATCATGGTAACTTACTAGTAATGACTGAAGTGTTACTATATCATATATCATAGTTACCCACTAGAAATTCCTTTAGAAGGATGTAGTATCACTTGAATTATATTCATAGGTTTTCATATTTAAAATTACTGTCACATCTGTCTCGCGTGCACACTCTCTCTCCCTGTGTGTATACAGAGATACAAAGAGGCAGTGGGGAACCTTCAGGGCCTTCTACGCCTTCAGAGAAGGCCTTAAAAATTTAATCAAAAGATTTTTTATAAATAAATAATAAATAATATAGTATTCAATAAAAATATGTTTTTACATTTTTTAATTTCTATTTAATTCAATTTAATACAATACATGTAATATATTTTCTCTCATCTATGTTCTAACGTTAAGCTTACTGTCAGGTTTATGTCATGAAAACATCTAATCCAATCAGAATCGTCTGTCTCTATTAAAGCCCGGTTATCTGGCTCATTCATTGGTTAGGACTTCATGAATCCCCGGGAAGGCCAAGCTATGTGTTTTGGTGTGGAGAGTGACGGGCAAATCGACCAATCATGTTTTGATTTCAAGTGGGCGGGTAAAAAACAAAACATTGTAAGCCTTCATGAAGTCCTAAGCATGCAACAAACTGGATGCGAGCTGCCGTTAAACACCAAAGACGAAGATCATAGACCGTTAATATTAATACAGTCTAATGGCCCGAATCTCTGCGGTGAGAGTGGTTGAGGTAAATGGCGGAAAACGTGATTGACGTTGTGGCTAGCTTGATAGGGCTGAGGTAAAAACGAAATTACTTATGCGCGTACTCGTGAAGAGCACAGCTGTGAGAAGCGCGTGCAGAGGAGCCTGTGCATATGACGCGAACACGAGAAAACTAATGGGTTTAATTATACTTTTACTTCCTGACAGTTTCACTTGTTACATGAGGAAAGTAATGACTGACAGACGACGCCGAATTACATACAATATAATTTCCTAACTAAATCTGAGAGAATGCGAAAACATTCAAACATTTTTTTCCTCGCTATACCCGATGGGCAGGGCGGAGATACATTTTGGTAGCCCAACAAGAATTCGTAATAGCCCCGGGACCTCGGGGCTCGGGCTAGCGATTTTGCGAGCCCTGGATATCTTATAAAAACAGTTATAAGCCACAAGGAGGTGCACTGAGAACGCAGGTTGCTATATTTCCCCTTATGAAAAAGACAAACAAGGTATCCTACAGCTAAATATATATTTCCAAAAAAAAAAAAAAAAAAAAGAACATAATTTAAGCTTGTTAAATGCAAATTTACAGAGCCCCTGTCATTACAGAGCAGCAGAGTCTGTATTTGTGTTTATCAGTTAGATTAAAGTAATTTTAAACTTTAAAAGTGCATTTAAAGGCAGACAATGCCCATTCTGTAATTTAACTTTGCGTGCTCAGAATTTTTACACGTTCACTGTATGATTTAACGAAATACGAATAGCCTAGTATTATGGATGGAGAGGCATTTGCACTTCATTGCATATTTTGAAGGCCCAGCTGAAGTACCCACGGTTCGCCACTGCAAAGAGGTGACAGTAATTTATGAAAACCTGAATAAAATTAACCATGGTTTTACTACAAAAAAAAAACATGGTTACTGTAGTAAAACACAATTTTAAAAATCATAGTTAAACTTTGGCTAGTGTAGTAAAATCATGGTTTTGCTGATAGTAATCACTACACAAAAACCATGGTTACTACACTTTTACCACAATAATACCGTGGTTAGTTTTCATATGGGAGTTACCATAATGTGTGTCATTAATTGTTCAATTCACAAAATTCCATTGCAGTTCAATCGTCTCCTGTAGGCAGTGCTTGAATCAACAGTGAATATCTACATATATATTTGGTGCAGATCATCAGACTGTTTATCTTATAATGTGTACACTCTTACTCACTGTACACCCTACTGACACACCAGAAACAACAGAGCCGTAAATCTGCCTTCTGCAGCCTCCTCATACTCACTTGTAAAGCAGTGAGCGTCTTCTGTCTCCAGTACAGCAGGAGGCGCTGCAGCTCTTTAGTCCACAGATAAACTCACTAAAGAAAGAAAGAGCGAGCGTGCGTGTGATGTGTTTGTGTATCCTCAGTGTTTTTCTCTCTTGCGTGTTTCATTGAGTGTAAACAGAGTCTTGTCTCGGTGTATTTAAGTGTTGAGACGTTGATGATGTGCTGTGCTGTAAATGAGTATGAACTGATCTGTCCATGCTGGATATATTGATGATTTCATCACAGAAATCTCTCAGCTGAAGAAAGAGGTGGCGTTACTGGAGACAAAGCTGAGGTCAAGAAGAGATTTAGCAATGAATCGAGAGGTTTGTACAGCTTAAACATCATTTACCTGAATCAGACAACATCAAATCATTTCTAATCTTACTGTCTGTGTGTGTTGTGTTGTCAGGATGTGGATTGTTGTGAATCTTCAGTGTATGTGACTGATGATGGGAGTCTGGATTCAGTGTGGATGAGCAGAGATCAGAGCCGCACACCACAGCCACTGCTGGACTCTAAACTCTCTGAAGAGAAATCCAGACACACACAGGACTCCGATCTCAGTCTGACTTTACTCTGTTATACTGAGTCAAAGCCCACAGACACTCAGGACACTACAGTGTGTGACAGTAAACAGAGCTTACAGGAGGATCAAACATCCACAGAGTCTCTGGATTCTGTCTGTAACGCTGGAGAACAGCAGCAGATCCTGCAGACCAAACTGAAGATGTGTTCAGTTAAACTCATCAACTGCACGAACCTCATGATGAAGATTAAAACTGAACCCACAGAAATCAAAACTGAACCCACAGAAATCAAAACTGAACCCACAGAAATCAAAACTGAACCCACAGAAATCAAAACTGAACCCACAGAAGATCGCACTGATGAAGATGATGATTTTATTCCATCAGGTATGTCTCCTTAATTATTATGGTGTTTTTAACAGGGAGCACCTATTTTGGGTTTTCAGTCACAATCTCACTGAGTTTAGGATATCTTTAATAATTATTGAGCAACAGGTATGTAGGCTTAAAGGGTTAGTTCACCCTAAAATAATAATTTGATCAAAAATCACTTACCTCTGTGTCATTCTAAACCCCCAAGTGCTCCGATTGTCTTATGAATACATTTGTAGATATTTTTGATGAAGTTCTGGAGGCTTCTTTCTGTCCAAATGACTTCAGTTAGTTTCAAAATTCCCCAGAAAATAATGAAGGATGTGCTCTTAAACAGGAAATAATATATGGAATTATTTGTGCATCTTTGAATAACTGTAAGAATATTTCCTTTAAATATTATTTTTGTCATATAAAGTTTTAAAGCTCACGTAACACACGCTGTTTCTGCATTTCTGATGTTAATCTGGAGTACCTATAGAGTAGTATTACATCCTTTTTATCTCTGAAGAGTCTTTCATGACACTCCACTACAAACAATTACACAAAGGAAATAGACAGCATTTGCACAAACACTGAGTGCGTTTACATGCACAGAATAAGCGGATTACTATCAAAAATCTGCTTATTATAGAAAACTGTTTTCATGCGTTTACATGCAAATCAATAATCTGGCTATGCAGACAACTGCGCTTACATGGGACTTGAAGAATTCAAGAAGTTTTCTCGCTGGCAGTGACTTCACCACCTATAGTACATAATAGTTGATCTAAAAGCGACGGCATATATCTGTCTAAAGCTATTGTATCTCTTCTCGGATCTGCAGAACCTGTAAATGTAATGTGCTTCTATTTTAACAGTTTCTCTGCCAACTGCTTTGGTCGAAAGGAGACTTTTATACGTTACTTTGCGCTTACTTCCGCGTGTGACGCTTATCTTTCATACGCGGAGATTAGGGCTGTGCAAAAATATCGAAACAGCTAACTATCATGATAGTTAGCTGTATCGATAGTAGGGATGTAACGGTATCAAAAATTCACGGTACGGTAGTATTTCGGTAGGATGCCCACGGTACGGTAATTATTGAAACATTTACAGGAAGGAAAAAACATATGAAGACTTGGAAAAACTGCCATAAGTGTTCATTAAACAAGACTGAACATTACAATGTACAAAGTGTAGCGTAGCATAGTGTTTACAATTTTCATAAAAATGACAAAAATAATTAGACCATGTAATAAAATAAAAAAATCAAGTTTCAGTTTAGTTTGTCAACTTTAAACAACTTCCAATCAGTCAGGTTTTAAGAATTGAGTCACTCCCTCAATTGACCTATTATTATTATTATTATTATTATTAATGCTAATGCTTGATACTCCTATGAAAGCAACAGTTGTGATTGTAGAATCAAGAAAAGATGATGGGTTTTAAGCGGGTCAATTCATGAAAACAAAAACAACCCAGTAAAAATGAAAATAGCAGCTTACTTATTGTAGCCTGATTGTAGCTGGACTTAGAGCTGAGGTCAGCTCACTCAATGCAGGGGCGCGTTTCCCAATCGGAAGTCTGCAGCCTCCGTAGGTCGCATTTGTAGGCTGCATACGTCATGAAGACCGTCTTATTTCAGAATATTAACATTTTTCAAGTTGACAATTATTCTTATTTAATCGTATATTGTTGTAACACGCTTATGACTTGCGAATGTAATACTCAGTTAACTTAAATACACCAGGCGTGTAATGACGGATGCAGCCTGCAGCGACCTAAGGAGGCTGCTTTCTAATTGAGAAACGGCATACACGCTCTCCTCATTCACGGATTTACTCACATTCGTTTTTTGTATGTCCATCACATTTTGTCCTTTCTCGTTTCTTGTCACAGCGAACGCGAACTTTTTCCACACATCAGATTTAAAATCCGTGTTTCTTTTGCTTCCGCCATTGTCGCTCCACTTGTAGAGAGGCATCAGAGTGGCACGCATGGGATTATGGGAATTGTAGTTCCCGCGTCCCTCCACTCGCTTCACTTGGCCGGAAAAAAACTACACGTGTTGCTCGGAAGACCTTATGTTTTACCGAATCACGTGACCACGGTTGTACCGCCATTTTTTTTATACCGCAATACCACGAAATTTATAATACCGTTACATCCCTAATCGATAGTGTATCGGTATTTTGATCTCTACTATCGATATTTTAAAACCATCAAATCTTTCTGTGTGCGTCAAACAACCTCCGCCACTGCTGTAGTTGTCACTGTCCAGTTGTCTGGACATGATTGTATCGTATCATGACCCATGTATCGTGATACGTATTGTATCGGAAGGCCAATACCCAGCCCTAGCGTAGATCACGTTATCAGTTTATTAAGCATAATTGGCGTAAGAGTGTGCATGTAAACGCACTCACTGTCGTTTTCTCTTCTTTAATTTTTAATTCATCCAAGAACAAAAAGCTGTGGAGCATTTTCGTCACCCTAATGTTTGATTCCTGTTTTTTTGTTTGTTCTAAACTTTGTTTGCAATGGTGGATTGGCTACTTTTCTTCACTTATCCAAATTTTTTTATTTACTGTAAATGTTGCACATCAGCGATGCCCTGAATAATTTAAACAATTATTTGTATTGCGTGTCGGAACACGGTCAATACTTTGAAAGCTCGGCGGACACGTGCGCCAAACGCAGGGAAAAGGTACACTTCGCCTTCGTGTAGCGAGCCCCCTTGTCACGTACTTGATGTAGGCACGGGTACAATGATGTTGCCGGAAAAGTGGATCATGGAGACATTTTAATCGTTCACGATATCGTCATATTGCTCACCCATATCCATTTATTCGCAACACACGCTCCGGACCCTTGCTTTAAATATCCCATCACTAACAATGATCCAGCTGTATTAACAGGACTGACACCTGACTTCTGTCTATATGTGTGAATCTAGAAAAATATACAGAATCTCAATTCTTCATCCTTCTTTGTGTAAATAGGAGTAAAAAGACAATTTATTTGTTTCATGTTTCTTTCAGATGTGAAGAGCGATTCATGTTTGGATATAGAAATAACTTCCTCAACATCAAAAGAGCGGCTGACAGCACAAACTCTTTCCTGCATCACCTGTGGAAAGACATTCAGCTCACAGAGACATTTAGAGAGACATGAGAGAAAACACACAGAACAGAAACTCTTCACCAGATCTGAGATCAGCTTTACTACCTTACAAGAGAAGAAACTTCATTCAGAAGACTACAGAGAGAAGAAGAAGAAGCAGTTTCACTGTGAGCAGTGTGGGAGGATTTTTGTCTGTTCCTCCAATCTAAATGTTCACATGAGGATACACAGTGGTGAAAAGCCTTTCAACTGCACTGAATGTGGAAAATGCTTCAGAACCAAACAAAATCTTGATATTCATCAGAGAATTCACACAGGAGAAAAACCTTACGAGTGTCCTCACTGTGGGAAGAGTTTTAATGTAAATGCTGCCTTACTAAGGCACCAGAGACTTCATACAGGTGAAAAACCTTTCAAATGCTCTCAGTGTGACAAGACGTTTGCTCAGTCAGGTCACTTGAAAGCCCATCAGAGACTTCATACAGGTGAAAAACCTTTCAAATGTTCTCAGTGTGACAAGACGTTTGCTTGTTCAAGTAGCTTAAAAAAACACAAAATTGTTCATACTGGGGAGAAACCTTATCACTGTAGTCTCTGTGGAAAGAGTTTTGGACAACGGGGTACATTACTAAATCACAAGAGAATTCATACAGGTGAAAAACCTTTCAAATGCTCTCAGTGTGACAAGACGTTTGCTTGTTCAAGTAGCTTAATAAACCACGAAAGAGTTCATACTGGAGAGAAACCTTATCACTGTAGTGTCTGTGGGAAGAGTTTTAGTCAACTGTCACCCTTAATAAGGCACCAGAGAATTCATACAGGTGAAAAACCTTACAAATGCTCTCAGTGTGATAAGACTTTTTCTAAGTCAGATCACTTAAAATCTCATCAGAGACTTCATACTGGAAAGAAACTTTAAAAGAACAGTATGTAAGAAATTTATATCAATTAATAATAAAATGGCCCTGATATGTCACTAGACATTAAGAATTAATTTTCATTTCAAATATTTATATCACTGACAACAGTGGCCTGGCAAGGATATTGTCATTTAAAAAGTGGAGTTGCAGTCCTCAACTGATGTTTATGTTGTCATTTTGCGTATTGGCCACTAGTTGTGTGATTGCAGTACCAGTTTTAGCCACAAGGTTTGTGATTGCAAGATTGAAATGTCACGTTTTCCTAATGCTATTTTTTAAACCCTAGTTAGAGTGTAATGTTGCTATAACAGCATAAATAATACTTGTAAAATAAAATGATAAAGCTTACTGCTAGGCGATATATTTTCTTTAACAGAATTCGCAGAATTCTACAGCAAACGGCCGGTTTGGACTACAGACCTCTACTTCCTGTTTTAATGACTACAGTAGAACAGTTTTTGACTAAACCCACCCCACAGGAATATGTCAGTCGCCCTTAGTGTGACAAGACGTTTACTCTGTCAAGTCACATCCCTTCTGAAAAAAAAAAACAATAAAACCTTTACAGAAATTCCTAATGGTTTCCATTAAAATACCAAAAGGAACCATTAGCTTTTACCATTAAAACCACTAAAAAATATCTTCCTTTTAGCTAATTAAACGTCTAACCAAACATCTTAAACTATCAGCGCCTAGCAGCGTCTGCGGCCCACATGATGACCTGACATGATGTCATTGCCTTAAAATTAGCGGTTTAGGTGCAAACCGGTTAAAAAGTGTATGTGTCCGAGAGCAAACTAACTGTTCAGAACTACAATAGTGTTAATAAAATATGAAAAACAACATTAATTAACACATTTATCATTTTTATGTCCCATTTATCTCTTTTAAGAACTCATTAATTTTATATTGTGTGCTATGTGATTTTTCTAATTGTTTTTTAAAGTATTTATGTCATGGGACCACAATGTCTTTAATTGTTCATTAACTTTGGTTGGTATAGAAACACACTGAGAAAGAAACTGTTCAGATTATTCAGTAAATGCTTTGTTCATTTTTTCAATGATTATGTCTCCTGACTTCTACTATAGGCCTTTTCTCTGGGCTGGTAAATGAAAGTTTACTTAATTATTTAGTATTTTGTCAGTCTTTCATTCTTTCTAGGAAAGCTAAAGGAGCTGTTATTGCATTTGAGAGCATCTTGAACAGATGTGTGATGTGGTAGCACAATAGAAATGAACTGCAAGAGCTTGTAGAGAGGAGTAAAGACTGCTGAGAGGAACACCAATATATTTTGAATATACGTTGCATACTTAACAAGCTTGTCACATTTTTACTGCACAGAAATCATATATTTTATAACAGGTTTCATTCTACTTTATTATTATGACGATCACAGTTGAATGTAATGTTAGTAATGTTAGTAATGTTACTATACATTTAGGTCCTATAAATAAAGCATATGACTAAAAATAGGTGGGTATCTGATTTAAAAAACTAACTTTAGCCTACTAGCCCTAAAATCACGATCCACCCTCCATTCCAATCGCCATCCATAGTCACGCCTCCTCCAAAACACATGAACAGACCAGAGCTGTGTCTGAAACCATTCCCTCGTTCACTCATTCACTATTCCCTATATGGGGAATGGCAGTTGAGTCCACTATGGGGAAGAAGCAAATGAAATGAGTGAGCGATTTCGGACACTGACGTAAATATCATGCGTCAGAGAGCTGTCGCAGAGATTCATCATAAACACCTGTGTGGCTTTATTGATTGTACTGTGAAATGGTAAAGTTTACTTTCTTACTGTTTTTCACATTTGTCATGTTTATTGTATTAGTTGATAATAAAGAGAGCAAAATAACTGCTTATAATATTTATTATATTTATTTACTGCTTTATTGTTTAATAAAAATGTGTATTGATTTTAATTAAAAGAAAACGTAATTATTTTTCATTTGTTTATTTTCAAAAAGTATAAAATAACTGACAACAAAAAGTTACAAACGTGTATAAACCTAAATGTTTGGTGTTTACTGTCAGCATCCTTCAGCTGATTCAAGTTACGCGTTCGTCTCCCGTTGCATCATGGGAAATATGAATGAGCGAGTGTACATCGAATGTACCCTCAAAATCAGAATGCATTGTGGGTAAAAAGTAGTGAATGAATGTAGGGAATGAAGTTGTTCACTCAGGTTTCGGACACCACTACAAAATGGCCGACACCCGATATAGTGCACTATATAGTGGATAGGGAGCGGTTTCAGACACAGCTCAGATGTTCACATTTCATGTCTCATTCACCAGTGAGAAGCCTTTCCAGAACAAAGTGAATAACAACATAAACAACTGTTTGAAATCAGAATTAGATACAGCACGTTTTCGGTTGTGTAGACGTAGTAGTTTGCTTTTAATTTTGAAAACATAAATATTGTTACGCTAATTCTTAAAGGTACACAAACTACAAAAGCAACATAGTAGCTACGTTTACATGCAACCAAATAATCCGTTTGTAATCTCATTGATGGCTCAATCATACTGAAAAGCATTCATGTAAACACCTTAATCAATACGATTCAGGCTGATCAGATGCAAATTTTGATTGTATTTAAAGATGTGGTGTAACTTAGTCCGATCTTTGATCCGATCATCAGGAGAAAATATGCATGTAAATTAGGGCTGAACGATACATCGAATTTTCATCGTCATCGCGATATGAACTCACGCGATGAACACATCGCAACAGACAGCCTTGACGCGATGAATGAAGGGAAAACAGTAAGCGCATGTAATAAACGTTTGACCTATCACGTTTAGTCCTGAAGACATGTGCTGCGTCCGAAATCGCCTACTACCATACTATATAGTATGCAAAAAGCACTACTTTGCCTACTATATATTATGGAAGTAGGCGGTTTCGGACGCAGCGATGGTTTGCGCGTTCATGCTATGAGGCCAATCAGGGGAACCCCCAAGTCAGCTACGCTCAGATTGATTTGGGAGGTGTCAGTTGCGACGCTGTGCCTGTTAGCAAAAACTATGGCAGAGGAAGGAGAGAAGAGTGAGGAAAATGTGTTGTCAGACGAAGACCTTGTGGTGAAAATGAACAGCACTTCAGCTATATCATGGAATTATTTTGGATTTAGGAGAGATGACGCCGCAAACACAGGTACTGTGGAAGCGGTGATTCTCATATTGCGTTTATTGCGCGCGCAAGTTCATTATTTCAAATGTATGTGTGCTCTTGGAGCGCCGCGGTCGCGACACGCTCGTTTTTCCAGGTATTTCAAAAACATTTTAACTTTTCAGAATGACACAAGCGCAGCGTGCAGTTCATGTGACAATAACCTACGTGTCTAGTGTTTTCCACGTGTTTTAGGCGCGACATGTGAATGGCCCCTAAAACATGAAAAAAAACTATATATATTTATCGCAACTCACATCGTCATCGCAACATTAAACAATGTCATCGCACATCGCAACTTTTCCTCACATCGTTCAGCCCTAATGTAAATGCGTGAATCGTAGTGTTTTCTCAATCGGATGTAAAAAGACCTTGTGCGCAGAACAGTTGTGCTTAAGTTCATGTCTTATATTTACCTCTTATTTATGTATCACATTAATCTTGTCACAGAAACATGCAATAGCAAGGTAATGGCAACACACATTATTAAGGTAATGGGTTCACGGGCTGTAACATTACAATCTACACAGCGTTCATATGTGTACTTAGGCTATAAAGCAATAAATAGCGTTGTGCATTAAAATAATTGTTTTCATTACCTATATCTGAAAACATTTTAAAGGTGCAGTGTGTAATTTTTAAAAGGATCTCTTAAAAGAAATGCAAAATAATATTCAATACAATATTATCAGGGGTTTATAAAGACCTTTCATAATGAACCCTTATGTGTTTATTACCTTAAAATGAGACGTTTTTATCTACATACACGGAGGGTCCCCTTACTGGCCCTGCGTTCCAGTTCGTTTTTTTATGAACTTCCCTCGCTAACTTCACTCAGTCTCGTTCACTCGGATGTACGTCATTGCTTACGTTGTACAAGTGCCCACTCCTGCTAGAACACTTAAAGTGGGTTCAAATGGATCGCCCTAGGCCCTTGATCACATGGAAAGTGGAGACCGCCCCCTCCATGTGCAAAACGCGAGTTGCTGAAGTGACGTCACAATCGTGTTGCATTGTGGGATATGAAGCTGAATGAAGTGTACATATGAAGCAGACTCGCTCCCTCGGTCAAAATCGAGGGAGCGAGGGTCTGTCCATACAAACTTCCCTCGTCCACTTGACGAAGTGGAACGCACTTCAAAATGGCGACAGGGATTCCCCTGAGGGGAAGTGCTTAGGGAAGTTTGCGAGTGTGTGTCTAAAACTGGAGTGGAACGCACCCATGGAAGTCCCCTTTTTGGGCCGCCATGTTTCTACAGAAGCCCTTAACGGACAACATTTTTTTACTAAGTTGTCTCCGACGATGATATGTTTGTCCGGTGGCGGCTATCATAGCTTCTCTATGTGTTTCAAAAGCGAGGGGTGAGCAGTGGACTGAGCCACTAGATGCCCCTAAAATTTACACACTGCACCTTTAAGAACAACTTTATTCAACCCCACTTTGACTTTTATTTAGACACAAAGCGTGAACTCGATGAGAGATGTTGTCTGCAGCGTGACGTTGCAAATTCCTCTGCTTTTTTGAGTTTAGATTTGGGCTACTGTTTAAACTCTTGGGACAAAAACATTGGGTTGATTTTGATATCTGAACTGGCAACCCTGGTTGTGCTCTTGTGCAGATGTTCGGATCGGATTAAATAGACTGTACATGTAAACAAACATTTTAATCAGATTGCAATGCTAGAGTGCATGTAAACTGTATTGGCGTAACCTTCAATCAGATTAAATTCAATCGGATTGACAAAATTTTGTGCATGTAAACATAGCCAACGTTTAATCAAAATAGAATATCTGAATCCATCTGAATAAAATCCTACTATACGAGCTTATAGGAAGCTCAAAGGTTCGGGTAAAATACTTGTGGAGATGGTGTTAAGGGTTTCCGGTTAGAGAAACGGAAGGCAAGAGAGATTTCCTAGTTAAGGAGCTTTATTTTGATTACTTTTGCATGCATGAGCATTTGCCGGTATTTATGTGCGTGGTCTTCAATAAACAGAAACATAATACAATAATAAATTATCTCTTATAAACAATATTACTTCAAGCATTATACTGTCACAGGTCGGAGCGGACCCGAGATAGCTAAAGGGTCACGCCCCTCTCCTAGGTTCCACCTCGAGGAGGTTCCCAAAGTCACCCCAATGACCAGACACGCAAGAGTAATATTAAAATACACTTTATTTAAATTATTTAAAAGATAAATAGGGGAGGGAAAAGGGGAACTTAAAATAACGGTCTCTTCAGGTTCACTTTCTCTTCTTTTACAGGCAGTACAAGTACGGTGCAGGTAAGTTTCCTCGCTCTTCTCTCTTTCGCCTTTTTGTGCTCCCACGACGAAGGGGTGGAGGCGGGGGTTTCTTCTGACAATACACACACAGCAAGAGACACTGCACCACTTCAAAGTGTATTCTTCACAGTAAACACAGACTCACCCACCGCACTCAAGTGAACACTTAGGCCATGTTTACATTAGAGCATTTGCGTTTTAAAACGGCATTTTAAAATGAAAACGATCCTCGTTTATACTGGCATTTTAAAAAGAATCTTCATCCACACTATACACCACCATAAACCCATGAAACATGACCAATCATGTAACTGGGCATGCGCATAAAAGTGTAAAATAACTTATTACTCTAATCAGGGCCGGATTAACCAATGGGCATTATGGGCACGTGCCCAGGGGCCCACGCGCAGTCAGGGCCCAAGCGACGGGAAAAAATAAAATGTAAAATCTAATTGTTAATTATTAAGATTAACTATTTAAGCGCAAATAATCCCGCGCTGAATCGAGCGGACTGTGGGTGGCAGTAGTCTTCATAGTTTAAGTTCGGAATGAGTGAGAAAAGCAGCAGTGCACAGTTGATTTATCAGACAATCCATTACTTTTCTTAATTTATCCTGAATATGTGAATGTCCTGTAAATGACGCGAATCACTGCTGCTCTGACAGCTTGGTAAAGTAATCGTTTGTATAAGAAATCATTTGTACTGCGTATGTGTCGAACGGAACCTTCCGCGCTTGTCCGTGGTTTGGAAGCTGCGCGGGAACGCGCGCGCGACAAAGACAGACGGGGAAAGTTTGTCGTATTTGCCCAGATTGCCCTTCATCCTCTGCATCTGTGCGCAACTGTTACGTGCTCTGTTGTTTGTTGGTTTTTTGTGTTCTTTTTGTTCTCTCTCTTTCTCTCTCTCCTCCGCTGTCTGTCTTCTCAGATCCCGGCCATTGGACACCTTTCCTGTCAATCTTAATTATCCTGTGTGACGTCACTCGTCGATCCACCAATCAATACCCGATACCGCCTATTTAAATCTCACCGCTGTTCATTCATCCCAGTACGCTGGTTACTGATATTGTTAAACCCCTGTTGTTGTGTTATACTGTGTCAAACTCATTTGCTGTGTTGTTTCTCGTTGTGTATGTCAGACTGTTCGTACCCAGTTTATTAATCACTTGTTTATGCGTTTGTACGGTAGTGTTCATTCGCTCTGTTGTGTGTGACTTTGTTGATATTGGGGAAAGCGGACAGGTAAGTACGTCACGTGACATACATTGTGCAACACGTAGGTTACATTCACTGTATTAGAGACACTAGTTTAGGAGCGTGTGCCACCCTCTGTACGTTTTGTGTTTGGGTAGGTAGTGTAGGTAAGTTAGGGCGTCGTGTGACGCTGAAGATTTATCTAATTACCTTTTTTTTTTATAGCGTAGGTAAGAGGGTTAAACGTCAGCTAGAACGGTTTTGTTTTGTTTGTTTCTTTGTTTTGGCACCGCTCGTGCCCCTTTCCCCTTTTGTGTATTTGTTATTTGTTACTTGTAAATATTGTAAATACCATCACCTTTTATTCACCTTGTCACACCACTTAACACCTTTGTACATTAATAAATTGCACAGTTTTGCCCACTATTTTTGTTGTCTGTCGTTGTTGGCTCCTATACACACCAAAAATAAATCCACCCTCATTTCATATTGTTGCCTCCCATTTATACCCCTAAAAACACCATCTGGGATCGTAACAGCAACAGTTGAAACACACATCGCCAACAGACAGACAGGTAGCAGGAGCTCTTCACACAGGTCGTATTCCAGCTGTGTTTTTCTTGACTTTTGCTGCTGAGAGCAAAAGGTGGGCTGTCATTTTCAGTTGCCTTAGTACGAGAGCCGTTCACCTGGAAGTCATTGAGTCTATGTCGACCTCAAGCTTCATCAACGCCTTAAGGCGCTTTCTGTCCATACGGGGACCTGTCAGACACCTCAGATCAGATAGAGGCACCAATTTTATTGGTGCATGCAGAGAGCTTCAGATTAACACTGGCGACCCTGAGGTCAAGAACTACTTGCAAGACCAGGGCTGTACATGGACCTTTAATGCACCTCATTCTTCACACATGGGAGGAGCTTGGGAGAGATTGATAGGAGTGGTTAGAAGGATTCTAGATGCACTGCTGGTGAAGGATGGAGCTACCAGACTTACCCATGAAGTCCTAACAACCTTGATGGCTGAGGTTATGGCCATTATGAATTCAAGACCACTGGTCCCAATCTCGTATGATGCAGAGATACCTGAAATACTCTCGCCTGCCATGTTACTAACCCAAAAGGCAAGTGTTACTCCAGCTCCCCCAGGGGATTTCAAATTTGACCACCTATGCAAGGGACAGTGGCGCCAGGTCCAGAGCTTGGCGGATTCCTTTTGGAAAAGGTGGAGGGTGGAATATTTAGCAACTCTTCAGTCACGGAGAAAGTGGACCAAGGAGAAGCATAATCTCCAGAACGGTGACGTTGTACTGATAAGGGATGTTCAAGCAAGACGCAATCAGTGGCCTCTCGGATTGATAGTTGAGGTCATTCCCAGCACTGACAGCAGAATCCGCAAGGTTATGGTGAAAACCTTTAGCCAAGGGACAATGAAGGAATATCTAAGGCCAATAAATGATGTTGTGTTACTGATACCAAAAGGTAAAGAGTAAATGGTGGTATAACTTAATTATACCAAGCGGGGAGTGTTCTGACTCCTATCAGTGTCAGTGATTTGTTAATGTTGTGTAGCGACATCTGGTGGTATTTGGAGTCATTGCGCTTGTAAGGAGTTCATCTACAGGTGTACATGCAGACTGAATGCTCCACCACTAATGTTATTTGTCTATCCTTGGAATAGATCCATCAGTGAGTATGGTCTATTACAGTTGTTTAAGTAGTTAAAACATGTGTAGACGTTCCACTACTGTTGTTTAAAAGCATTTATTTTCAGTAAAACTCGAGTGAATGCTAATTGTGATGCTAACCGCTAGCATGTATTTATCTGGGCTATATATTCAGAGTTAGCAAGCTGTTAAGCCTCATTTATGATTATTCATTTGCCTATATTTGATTTAGCCCATTTATTTTTGTTATTTGAGTGAATTATATTGTAATATGTGCTGTGGTTATTGTATTTATGTTGATGCTGCACATATTTGACTGTAACATAGTGTTTATTTTATACTGTATTACAGTTTTACAAAAAAGAAAACAACCAAGATTTCAGTAAAGAAAACACTCAACCTGGAGTCAAGCCTACTGAGTCTTATTGTTGATGTTCACTATCTGTCTAACAATACAGAGACGTATCTGCCAGGACAGAATACCTGGGAAGACTCCGTCTACGTTCATTTACACTCAGAGCAACGTCTGAGTTCTCAAACTAAAACAGGGTCTTCAGCGTTTGCGAACGAATCCGTTTATGAGGCTCAAAAACGGTGATGAAGTGTAGATGAAAGGCGTAAACGTAGCAAAAGTAACGCGTTTTAAAGGATAAACGCATTAATGTAAACATAGCCTAAGGACGCCCCGTCTTCCTCCAGTTCACCGGGACCCGTTAGGCGTTGTTAGCACGGCCCGGTCAACATTCACGCCGCTGTAGTAGCCCAGGTTCGTCCTCCTCCGGCTCTCCCACCACACTGTTCAGGGGTAGGGCCGTCCTCCTTTTCCTGGAGTCGTTCGCTACGAAATAGGTTAGTGCACAGCGTGTCCAAAATCAATGTTTCATACTCACAATCCTGTATGATCTCTCTCTGATGCTCTCCTCTTTAGTACACACAGGCGATTATTTCCAGCCACACAGAATGAAGCGTTTCTTCCCCCAACAGGGTTACATAGCGATTTCACTAATGTCACAATTTCCTCATATAGCAAACACTCACGCTAACTCCGCTTCTCCTTCTGTTTTGTTGCAGTTTCCAGTAATCTCCAGTCGTCTTCCAGCCACTACGATTTGTTCTGTCCCACACAGCCACGCCAGCTTTCAGCCTGAGAGGATAACAGCACAACAAGCGCACCAAAACTCGAACCTTTTTCGGGGTGCTCCTTTAAATAGTCCACAGCATGCCTTTCTTTCGCCTCCTGTGGCTCTGTCCTCTTTCCGCTCGCTTCCCAGCGATACCCAGATCAACAGAGCCTTCGGGCTCTTCAAAGGGTGCATGTCTTCAATCTGCCCTTGGCAAAAAGGAGCTTTCCCCGTGTCAATCGCTGCTTCTTTGTGTTCCTGCAGAGCTATTCATGTGTCTCATCCTCACACAGCCTCCAATCATAATTTGCTTACTTAATTTGTTGCACCTGTGGCTCGTAAGGTCCCGATAGACCTTTCTCACAACTTCCGTATTTATGACCGGAACTACGCAATCGTCGCGGAAATCTACTTCCTCTGCAGTCAAGGCAATGTAAAAAGCCGTATCTGTTCCATCAATTCCCTGTTGATGGTGAAGGTATACAGAAGTGGATTCAGGCTATTCGGCGAGACTTATAATGTATCGTTTTAGTTAACAGTTCAGTAACAGTTATACTCGCTCTCTACTTACCTAGAAATTTATTGACAAATTCTTCATGGAAAAAGTTTTCCTCCATTAGTCGTGTCACATTAGCAAATGTAATATTTGGCAAATCCGTTAACGAAGTTTTGTAGACTCTTTGATCCATTTTAAACTTGCCCGGGTTTATGTTTTTCTAGTGTGTTGACGCTTGACAGGAACTCCGCTTACACGACGATTACGTATTTCCGGTTACTGTGAGAAAGGTCTATTGTGTTGCCCTGGAAACCAGGAGGTACTGGTGTGTCGTTAAATGCGGCCTGGGCGGAAACCCCATCTTCAGGCGGAACCAATCTCTGTCACTTTTTGTTCCGCCCTCCAATAGTCACCCTGTGACATCACTGTACAAAGATAAGATACAAATATGTACAAGGATAACTGCCACTCTGTTAAGTTATTAAATGTCAGGTAAATAGAAGAACATAATAACACAACAATATTAACTAGATTCAATCCTTAACCTGACTCGAAATTAGTGTACAAGCAATTACATATCACCTTGCCAACACTGCAACAACACTTTTATGGCGCTTTTCCATTGCATAGTACCCCACGGTTTAGTTTAGTCTGGGTCGGGTCAGCTCACCTCACTTTGGCTTGGTTAGCTTTTCCATCGAGTTTAGTATCACTTTGGAGTGGGAGGGATTATAGGCGTGTTGTTATATTTACGCTGCCTACTGCTGTGACATCATACAAGTGAGAGGGTTATTGTACATTCCCACACATTAAATTATTTCTCAGTCTGCCACAAAATTAAAATTGGCCACCACAAATAGATGTTTGCACATCGCCTAAATAACTACCTCTGTCTCACATGACAGTTTCTGTTCAAACACCCGACCCGTGGCGTCAGTCGACGGCGCTCCGCTGAGCCTCATTCAAGTTGCATTTAAGCATATATAATGCGGACGTGCACGTCGCGAATGTGCCGCCACAAACTGCAAGTCTGGAAAAAACTGTTATGGTGTCCCAGATTCTCAACCTGTGGATGTTTTTCATCGCTAAAAGGGTGTTTGGAAACTTATAGCGAACACAGATAACAACATGTTTGCTTGAGACAGCGCAAGCTAGCAGTAAGCTAAAGCTAATATTTACATTATAGCGATGACGCTTCTCTCAGACCAATCAGTGACCTACAGTGTTTTCGCGTCACGTTTGGTATCAGCTCGGGTCACTTGGAACCCCAACCGAGGTGGTACGAAAAAAAGTATCGGGTACTACGTACTGCACCCAATGGAAAAGCTCCCAAAAGTAAGGTTACCTGACCCAAACTAAACCAAACCATGGGGTACTATGCAATGGAAAAGCGCCATTAGACCCTTGTCTCCCGCAGCTGTTTCCATCTTGTAGAAAAGCAGTAAAGTTACCTAGCCACACGGTCTGGGAACCACATGCTAATTTTCTCGTATTTGAGGCTTTTTAAAAATAAACTTGTGTTCAAACTACTTAGAAACCTATCTAAGGCCGCATCGAAAAGTAACTTGACATGTCGGCTGCCGTGTTGGATAAACAAAACTGCTTTGGTGTGTCGCATAGACATCGTTATCGTCTTGCTGCCCCCTCCCCATTTTGTGATTGGTTCCTTATTTAAGGGGGAGAAATGGTCCATAGTTTCCATGCTAGACTTGCCATGTGAATAAATTTGCACGCAAGGCAGCATGGGGAAACCCAGGCTAACAGTAACCGATGTTAATTTGGGTTTTTGCTCTTTCCTGATCCAGACAGTTTTTGCCGTTGTTGTTTCAAAAGATGTCTTTCGTTTTGTGGCTCATGTGCAGGTTGTCAATTCAGCAGGAAAGTTTGTTTGCCTCTGTTTACAGAGCGGACGTGAACACGCTGATGATGAATGATGCCTGCGTGAACATGTTGCGCAGTGGCATGCAAAACTCACTCACAGAAGAGGAGCAAAAATTGCTTGCGTACAATTATTGCATCTGAGTTCAATGATTTGTTGAATATTTTTTATACAAATACATTTAGACAACTTAACATAGTGATTGGTATCAGGATGTGAGGAGACTTTCAACAAGCATAACTATAAATGTTTCTGCATCAAATCAAATATCCTGCCTTTAAATGACTGAAGACATGCAGAACACTGAGCAGAGGTCTAGTGCCCTGCAGTAAGTCCC